>NW_015387181.1:313405-333921 GCF_001527695.2 Protobothrops mucrosquamatus
ATAAGTTAATATATATATATATTAAAAAAGGAATTAATGGGACCGTGAGAGTGGACGGTCCTTTATGGAAGCTCTTCCTTGAATTGATTCTTAGTCCTTTGTATGGCATTGCTTTTCATTGTACTTTGTCTTAATTTGATTTATATTAGGATTTTGATTTATAACATTATTAAAATGAAACCAATGACTCACATTTACAGTTATATCAAGATAAATCCTTTTGAACAGAATTTCTGTTCGTCAGGAGACACTGAATAAAATAAGTTCAAAGTCTTTAACTCAAGGTTTTTAAAGATTGGGAACTGCATCATATCAAGTTGGCAGGCTGTGATTATCAGTATGTTGGTTTGCACAAAAGTCTCTAGATTAGAGATCTCAGTTTGCATGAATTAACATGGGGAAAGATTGGGGCTTGGTTGCATTTGTGATATATTAGCCAAAATATGCAAAAAAATAAAGTCTAGATCATTAACAGGGGATGCCATATGTGGCAGAGATATGTCTAAAACTGGTAACCTAAATTTCTGCCTTACTAAAAAGTGTTGGATGAAAATACTGACTGACCATATGGGTTATAGAAGTCAGTTTGGCCCATCTGATGATGATCGTAACACATGGAAAATTGAAACTTGGAATGTAAGAGGAATAAGTGGTGAAGAACAGTAAGAACATGATAATAGTATTCTAGTATTTGAAAGACAGCCACAAAGAAGAGGAGGTCAAATTATTTTCCAAAGCACCAGAGGGCAGGACAAGAAAGAATAGGTGGAAACCGATCAAGGAGAGAAGCAACCTGGAATTAAGGAGAAACTTCCCAACAGTGAGAACAATTAACCAGTGGAACAGCTTGCCTTCAGAAGTTGTGGGTGCTTCATCACTGGAGGTTTTAAAGAAGAAACTGGATAGCCACTTGTCTGAAATGTAATAGGGTTTCCTGCTTAAGAAAGGGGCTAGAGTAGAAGACCTCCAAGGTCCGTTACAGCTCTATTCTATTCTAAGAGCATAAAATAGGAAATAAAATGGAAGCAATAAAAATAGATACATTAGGTATGTATGAAACCAAGAACTGATGGAGAATGTAGTAAATGTGAATGACGGTGGTTTGATTTTATGGCATGCTGATCAATGAAAGGATAAAACGTATGTCAAAAAATATGAAAGGATATTAGCTAGGTTGTTATAGATTCATATAGGTTGATAATAGTTATATTGCAGTTAACAGTGATAATGGGAGAGCCAGAAATTAATTTGGGGGAAATTATCCAATATTCCAAATTAATTCAAATGAAGGGAAAAATTATTCTATTAAGTAAATGTATGGTTAGGTGGAAACAAAACAACAGAATATAGAAGACATGATTGGACCATTTGGGGACCCATGAATAAAGGAGAATGGTGAGATATGAATATCTGGTTAGAAAAAGGTCTGCCCTTTTGAAAATACGATTTAATTCTCATCTACACATACATTCATGCAACAGAGTGAATATCAAATATGAATAATAAGGCACAATTTATTTGATTGTGATGAAATACAGAAAGAATTAAAAGAAACTGCAAGGGGGATAAGAGGTACTGATTGTAGGACACTAGGTTTATTTGGGAAATGTTAAGAGTGAATCTTAGAGATAAAACAGAGTCAAGACTAGGAAAGAAGAACAAAAAATATATTCTATAATCAGTATACAGATCAAAAGATAACTGCAAAAAATGTAATCAAAGACAGCATGGAATGGTTAAAAATAAATGAGTCAAAGTACTACAGAGCACTTTTTATAGAAATAAAATAATGTTTTGGAGATGAGTGGAGAGGGCTAAAAACAGAACTTCCAGCAAAGTGAATGAATTAAAAATAAAAAGTGATGAAGTGATCTAGGATGGATTGAAATTGTGGAATGCTGGAAGGTAGATGTGCATAGCAGTTCTCTCTGAAGCATGAAACAGGCTTCTTTAAGGCACTGCAAGTAAGTACTGCAAATATACAGTACATCATTCCAGATCCAAAGGATATTTCCTCTTTGATATCTGAATGCAGTATAGCTCTAATTGGAAGGAGTATTTTAGACCCTGGTGGGAATCATAGTGCCAAGCCAAAAAGTGGAACAGAAACAAGGACTAC
The DNA here is from genome assembly GCF_001527695.2 of Protobothrops mucrosquamatus. Lineage (NCBI taxonomy): Eukaryota > Metazoa > Chordata > Lepidosauria > Squamata > Viperidae > Protobothrops > Protobothrops mucrosquamatus. The sequence continues at coordinate 315,525 of NW_015387181.1, forward strand.
AGGTAGTCCTTGACTTATGACCATAATTGAACCCGGAATTGTGGTCATCAGTTGTGATAACTACTTGGGTCACTAGTTAACTATGCTCAATTTTGCAACCTGTTTTTGTAGTGTTTGTTAAGTGAAGTGCGCCAATTGTTAAGCAAACTATTATAGCCAATAGGTGGGGTTTTTTTGCTGGAAACTATAAGTAAACACCTGTTTCTGGTAAAAGAAATGCCAAAAATTATGGTCATGTGACTATGGGATGCTGCGAAATGGCCATAAATGTGAGGCAATTGCCAAGTACCCAAAATACAGTCACACAATCACAGGAGGGGTGGCTATTAGAACTTTGAGATTGGGACATATGTAGTTCTGGGGAGTTTATTGTAACTCTGACCAGTCTCTAAGCGACTGGTCATAAGTCAAGGACAACCTGTAGTGTTGGTTAATGTTTTTATTGAAGGGATCATAGTTTTGACCTTAGATGTTGCGTTTTAACCTTAACACCACTAAGAGTCATTACTGTCAGAAGGAGCCCTCCCAAACCCTGCAATGTTAGTGCCTAGAAAAAAATAATGAAATTCATAAATGCTGTGAGAAACTTTAAAGATATTAACACTGCAGGTGTAGGTGGTATAATTGAAAAACATGTTAAAATGTGCATTAGAATTTTACCTGTGCATTGCTAATTAAGTCTTGTTCTTATGTATTTCTCTGTACAGATATATACTCTTTATAATATTTGGCTATGGTTCAGAAAATTAATTTTCCTTGTTACTAAATTTTTGTAAGTGGACATCTATTATTATTTTTTGCCTTTGTTTCATTAAACAGAACAAACAGAACAGATCTACGTGGCATAGGATTGGCATGTTCCAAGTTCCTTTGATTAAACAATGCCTTACGTCAGGACGTTGGAAGTGTGCCTTTTCCATCACAGTGCTTGCCCTCTGAAATGGATTCCCCTCTGAGATTCAGGTGGGTCCCACCCAGCAGGTGATGCAGAGGGCTTGGAAGTTCTGTCTCTTTACCACAGGGGTTTTCAAACTTGGCCCTTTTATAACTTGTGGACTTCAACTCCCAGAATTCCTCAGCCAGCTTGCCTGGCTGAGGAATTCTGGGAGTTGAAGTCCACAAGTCATAAAAGGGCCAGTTTAGAAGACCCTTGCTTTACCAAGTCTTTGGTGAGGGTGATTGAAGGCCCTTCTGGTAAAAGGGGGTCTGCTTCTTGCTGTTGCCCAATTTTACCCTCTTTTGATCATTTTTGTATCAGTGTATTGCCCTATTGTTTTTCAGGCAAATACTCTACCATTACTAAGAGGTTTTCTTTTAAATCAGGAAATCTAACTTTGGGCAAGAACAGAAAGAGTTTGTTTTCTGTATTTTATGACTTTTATTTTCCTCTGTTTCTGAATCCCATTTGCCAAATCCCGTTGACGTACACACTCAAGAAATCTCCATCTGAAAATTCCTACCATTTTTGGTCACACATAACCTGTAATACACATTTTTTCCAGAATATATATTTTTAAAAGTGATTTTTTTTATGTAATACATTTTTTATGCATACCTTCCCTTAGTAAGTACTTTTTGTGCTTCTGATTAGTACTTATTTTGTACAATTGTTTGAGTTACATGTTTTTGTGCAGTTGTGTTTGAGGTACAAACTAGATTGCAAAATTAAGAAACAAGTGGATTTAAGTAGGCAAGTGCATTTTGGTTTGTATGCGGTTCAGACAATGTTCAAATAAACCTTCGGATAATTGAATTCCACTCCTATCTTGTTACTAAAAGTGCTGCTGAAGTTTTGAGTGTGTGAGAAATTGTGGAGAGACTGGGAATGTAATGAAAGAATTGTTGGACATAAACAACTAAGAGATAAAGAAAGAGTTTTTTTAGAAAATAGAAGTCCAGATTTAAAAAAAAAACTATGAAAAAGAGATTTTGATTGTTCTGCCTTGATTAATTTCATAACTTCCAGTAGCTGGAAATTCCTAGCACACTTTACTCTAAATCCTAATATTAAAAATGTGATATACAAATTTGTGTATTTCTTCCTTCCTTGTTTGTTCATTGCTTTGAGAGGCTTGACAGATGTGACAGAATTGTCACATCTATTATCTAGTATGAATGGTATCCTTGGGAAAAATATTTCAGATTAATGTAACTGAAATGTAATGTAAATGTTTGGTCTAGTGGTTAAGGCACCAGGCTAGAAACCAGGAAACTGTGAGTTCTAATCCTGCCTTATTCATGAAAGCCAGCTGGATCATGTTCATCATCAAACAGTTTCAATCATTCATTTGCAGTCCAAAGGCTTAGGCAACATGTCTGTCTGTCTGTCTGTCTGTCTGTCTGTCTGTCAAAATGCTAGGAAAAAGAAGAATAGCAAATGTAACTCTTTGCAAACAGAGAATTGCACGAAACATCACTTGAAATAAATTCTCAGTTGCATTCCTAGTTCCAGTCTCCATCTTTCTTTTCTTAACCCACTACAGTTGCTAGATTTAGTTTCTAGTAACATGTGGGTCCTTTAGTTCCTGTGAATCTGTATAGGACATTGCACTTAATGAGATTTATAATTCATTCCAACCATATCAACATTTTTAATTATGCCTAGTATTTAATCTCCACTGCACCATTTAAATCACAAAGTCTAAAATTAAACCTCCTAGAGTCTAATATAATAATAAACTATGACATTTAGTGGGAAAAAATGAATCTGATTAATTGCACATTATTGCCATCAGTTTAAAACAAATCCTAAAGAATATTTTGAAACTGTTTGATCATAAACAGGATGTTTGGCTTTTTAAACAAATGATGCACAAACACTTCTTCAGGTGCCTGTGTTTTATTTTATCAGTATATTCAGATTCTTCCCTTATGGGAACAAGCTAGCCATACATATCGAGCAAACAGAAGCTCCAACCCACAATTAGCGAAAATTGCCTAATGATGGGAACCACTGGCTTCACTGATGCTCTTTATGGAAACAGCACTTAACCAACTCAGTGGCAATTACCAGCACATGAAAGCAAAGATTAGTGCTGGAGCTGAAACAAATACAGCTTTCCACCCTTAGTCCTGAAAGCATTTCACCAATGTGCTGTTTGCTTACTTTATAAGTGTGCCTCATCTCATTCATCTATAGATTTTATTTTTCTGGAATTAAATTGATATTTATATGTTACCAGCTTTTAGGATGTAATCATTTTCAAGGAGCAAATAATTAGCAGTAATACTAATGTTAAAATCAAATCAAAAATCAAAATTCAGGAGGAAGGTAAAATAATATGACAGGAACTAGTGCCATCTTACCGGATTTCGACAAATTTGTGAAAATTCTATTCTGGTACATCATTTGTGGACCATCAGGCAGAACATGTGAGCTTAGATTAATTTTTCACACTCTCTTCCTCTGATGGAACCTTCCCCAAACAAATTCTATTCTATTGTACCAAAATTCATCTCCCTAATCACAGCCAGCATGATAAATGGGCGTTTTAGTTGTGAATGATGAAAACTGTGGTTGATCACATCTGAAGTCCCCTTGGGAAAAGCCAGTGTTACAGTATAAAGGCATCATTAGAACAGAAGATAGGATAGTCTGTTTTGGGACATTTTCTATGGAAGATTCCTGAACATTTCTTTTAATGATGATTAAATTCTTCTACTTTGTGTTGAACATGTCCAGTTTAGGGATATGTTGAGGTAAATATAGCAGTGGCTTAGGTTGCCAGTGGAATGCTGTAGCTGCCTATGAGGTGCAGGCAAAGACAGAGACATGTCTCTCCAAACATATCCTATGTAGGGTGGAAGAAGCTGGACATTTGGAGTGCATCCCCCTGATCCATGGACATGCATGTGATCAAAGGAGCATGACCATAGAAGTAAGAGCCCTATGAATTCAGTCACATTGAGTTGCTGCCTGGCCATGTTTTGCTTAGAAGAGGGGTCTTCAAACCTGACCCTTTTATGACTTGTGGACTTCAACTCCCAGAATTCCTCAGCCAGGCATGCTGGCTGAGGAATTCTGGGAGTTGAAGTCCACAAGTCATAAAAGGGTCAAGTTTGAAGACCCCTGGCTTAGAACATCAACCCAAACAGGGTTCAGTTGCACAATACAATGTGGAAAATATGACTTGGCCTTCAGTATCACAGAAGACATGCAATTATTTTAGAGAGATGATAGGAAAGGGTATATGAATGGCATCATGTTTCTTTCATTCTACTTTTATATCTGAAAAACATTATTGCTCTTTGAAACAACATTTAAAAGTATCTGGTGACCAGAGCTGGAGATGGAATGTATGAATGTATATAGAAAAGATAAAATCCCTTTTCAAAATGTTTCTAGTACACTCTGCCAATCCAACGTTCTTGTATCATTGCTATAAGGATTACCTTTGGAATCAGATATACTCTGTTATGCTTTAAGCCTAGTTTAGTAAAAAGGTAATAAACAATGATGACTTTGAAATTCTGTTGTGAAGTTCATTGAAAATCGGATAAATAAAATAAAATAGAAAGAAAGAAAAGTGAATCTTTCATCAAGGAGCCTAAAATGAGGATTCTGCTTCATCTGGGTCAGGGTAGATAACTTTGATCAGCACAGATGAAAGGCTGTTAAATCCCCATTGACCTACCAAGTTTCCCATTTCTGTATTTTGCTTCCTAAACTAAACATCACTTTCAACCATGATTCATCTAGGCAGTAATTAATTAAAAGATCAAAGGTATACAATTTTTTTATTATTAGCAAATTTAAAGATTAGCACTTCCTCAATAGTGCAGAGGAATTATTTTTATTTATTTATAAATAAATACATTATTTTCTCCATTTTAGCACTAAGAAGGCATAGTTTTGATTTAGAGAGTTTCTATATGAAACAAAAAAGTGATCAATTACTTATAAAAACGATAGAGCTTTCTTTATTGTGTTAACAATGGAGGGAAATGAATTAGGTACATATATTAAAATACAACTTCGATTTCTGGTTAGAAATTGAGGTTGTATTTTAGAAAGTCAGAAAGAGGCCATAGACCAAATGGTGATTTGGATCTTCTTGCCCAAACCCCCAAAGGATAACACAAAGCGGTACTGAAACACAAGGCAGAGCTATATAAACATATAATCTTGTAGGTAGGGAGGTTTTAATGAGGAATTCCCTTATTAAGCTAATTAGCTAAATCTCAATTAAGCTAAAAAAAAGAATGTATTGGGAAAAGGGAAATACAAACAAAACAAGGGAAGGCAACAATCACAAACACAGAACTGCACATAAAATAACAGAATTGATCTAGTGATGATATTTACTTACAAGTATAGAATAAAATGACTAGAAAAATATACAGCAATGAAAAATACAAAACAATAAATATGAAAAGATGAAAAGAAACTAGAAAGGAAAGCAAGGAAGCAAACAAAATAAACACCTCAACATGTACAGTATAAAACAAAGTAATGCATATTACAATAGATATACTGTATGATGGTGATTTTAAAAAAAAACAAATTAAATCTTGCCCATATAGAATGATATTGACCTATTTTTCCATTTAGTCAGCAGAAAGCCAACTCACAAGACTGGAAGTAACCTCATTTCATCAGTTCAGGATTTTAAATCTGGAATAGTACTTTCTTACCAACAAGCACAACAATTTTTTGCTATATTCTGAGCTCATAAAACTAAAGTTCCAGAAGAACAACAAATATCAATTAAAATAGGAATTGAATCCCCTAGATAGGTCTTCCATCCTTTTCCTTTTTATATAATATGTAGGATAACTGAAAGCTGGTCTCTTTATGCAATCAAGAAAAACTTTCCATTTTTGATATCCTGTAACTATCCAGAAAATCAGAAGCTCTAAGTGGCTAAATTCAAATTCCTAACAACACAATGAAATTATGAAGGTACTATCTAGTCCTCACTGGCTGTGCTGTTAAATAAATGGGACTATAATTATTTATTTACAAAGTGTATATAGTCACCCAACTTGAACGCTATGACTTGGGAAGGACTCCCCCCTCTACCAATCTCATCCATCCATCCCATCCCATCCCACCATTGCTTTTAGGGAAGCAGAGACAAAATAACAGAACCCATCCAGAAGCTAGGGGAAGCCTCCACCTTGTCTCCAAACCTTCAGAATTCTTAAACATCACAACCTCCTCAACCGATCTATCAAAGGTTGCATTTTAAGATTACTCCACCAGACTCATTGCCATTAAGTAGACAAGGCTTTTTTATGCTTGGGGTAAAACAAAAACTGAATTCTTTCATCATGCAATCCGATTAATAAGTGCTTCAAGAGCAGGTTCCATACCCAAACCAGAAGTTAACCATATTCTCATATTTCCCAGCAGCCATTGAATTAATCTGATTTACTTCAGGAACAGGATCTATTTGAAGTTTGCATCTAGACCTTGGAATTTTCTACCAAGTCTTGTTTCAAACCCTAGTTGGTCAATATTTCCCTTTTTCAGATAAGTTTCAGTGGCTTTTCATTGCTGTTTTATTTATCAAACTGCAGTTTCTTTTCTTTTTTTTTAATTTTTTATTGAAAATGTTATAAAGTTTTACAATATAAATCCCCCTCCCCCCAAACCCAACCCTCCCTCCCTCCCCCCCTCACTTCCCAGAGCCAATCACAGGATTAACAATAAAATAATCATAATCTAACTAACATTAATCAACTATTAGTCTAACAAATCTATAAGTTCCTTTAACTCTCTTTTAAAACAAATATACAATTATTAAACATCATTTTAACATAATTTTAAATATTAAAAAAGTCTTCAAGTGAGTTTTTGGTTTACTATAAAAAAACAAGGTATAAAGTTGAGTTATATTTGTTAGGTAGAAGTCCAAACCAATATATATCTTTCTTGTGAGTAATCCTTCACATAAGCGGAAATCTTGGCCATTTCAGCTAAATTTGAGACTTTAACTACCCAATCTTCTATAGTAGGTATACCTTTCATTTTCCAATGCTGAGCAATTAGCAATCTTGCAGCCATTATAAGATTTAACATCAACTCCATTTCTTTTACATCCAAATCTTCCAAAATACCCAATAAAAATATCTGTGGTTTAAACTTTTATCTTTTTCTTAAAAATATTCTGAATGTTCCACCAAATCTTAATCCAAAATGCTTTAACCACCTTGCACGTCCACCCCCTTTTCAAACTGCAGTTTCAATACATCTTTTAACTATTTATTTTTGTTATTGTAGGAGTTTTCAGCTGTTTTGTTTCATAATTGTGTATTTTTGTTATTATATGAAGGCATTAAAATACTGCCAAGGACAGGTAGGTTATAAAGCTACAAAAGAAGTAAGGTGTGGGTATACACATTTGTTTTAATTGCATGAAAAAGGAGTATAAATGTTTGAAAAGGGTTATGAGGAAGTTAGAAGAACTGCAGCCTACACAAGAATCGTCTGAATCCAAAGGAAGGAAGGAAATTGGAAGGGACTCTCCTGATTTCTCTGGAATATAAAGCAGAGGAAGTGCTTTCAGATTTACAAGATTCTGGTTCTGTAACCTTACAATAAAGGAAGTATTAGTACTCTTGCTTTTGGTTGGCATAAAGAAGAGGGTCTTTTGTTCTCCAAAGCACCTGAAGGCAGGACAAGAAGCAATGGATGGAAACTAATCAAGGAGAGAATCAACCTAGAACTAAGGAGAAATTTTCAGACAGTCGGAACAGTTAATCAGTGGAACGACTTGCCTCCAGAAGTTGTGAATGCTCCAATGCTGGAAGTTTTAAAGAAGAGATTAGACATTTATCTGGAATGGTCTAGGGTTTCCTGCCTGAGCTGGGAGTTGGACTAGAAGGCCTCCAAGGTCCCTTCCAACTCTTTTATTCCGTTATTTTGTTTCTTTTCTGGACTAACTTGAAAGTCTGGCAGGAGTTGATCATGTAAGACAGTGTAGTCCCTGCACTTTGTACAGAAGAAAAATACTAAGGCTATCCTGAAATGTGTTTCTACTGATGAAGTGGTTCAAAGGGCCATGTGATATGAAAGTGAACTTTCTAATTCTGATTCAACGCTCAGCTGAAAATTTACATGCCAGTGTTTAGCCTGTTCCATTTACCTGCTTGATTATATTTATTTATTTATTTAAAACATTTACGTAGCCACCCATCTTAAAACCAGCTTTGGGCGGCTCCCAATCAAGAGTAAAAACAGCACAGAAACCATAATAAAACAAAACATGTTAAAAACAACAAAACTCTGGTGCTGTAAATCATATAGTCTCTTATCTCAGCCCTTGGGGGTAAAGCCATGTCTTCAAACCTTCATGAAAGGCTAGGGCAGGGGTAAGCAACCATGCTGGCTCAGGAATTCTGGGAGTTGAAGTCCACGAGTCATAAAAGAGCCAAGGTTGCCTACCCCTGGGCTAGGGGGACAGAAACCTCAGAGGGCAGAATGTTCCATAGGACAGGGGGTGCAGACAGAAAAAGCAGACTTCGTAGCTCCCATCAGATGGCAATATTTAGGAATGCACTAGAAGAGTGGCCACCCTACCTAACAGGTAGATGGAAAGATGGTCACGCAGATAGCTGTTACATGGGCAGACCTAGGGGGCTCCCATTACTGTGTGCACTGCTGCATTTTAGACCAGTTGATGTTTCTAGGGGGTCTTCAAAGGCAGCCTCTTGTAGAGCACATTGCCGCAATTCAAATTGGTAAATAAGCAGGTATTACAGAAAAGGGGGAGAGAGGAAAGAAGCTTATGATCTAGAGTTTTCCCCAGTTGAATTTTTGGATTTTCTTCTCTTTAGCAACATAGATTCTTCTAGACAGAGGGACAATACCACAGACCCATCTGAAGGTCCATATGGCAAGATTCACAATGCACGTGTCACTTCTTTTTTTTATCGGTGATAATAGAACAGCCTCTGGTTCACAGTGGAGCTCTTTATGGGCCTCTTGCGAGTTTTCTTACTTCAGGCCCTTAATAAATGTGATCCCCTCTTTGAAGCACGCTGGCTGTTTGTTCTGCTATATGTAGCCTGACATCTTTAGCTAATAGGTGCAGTGAATGAAACAATGAACTAACTAGGTTCCCAATGACTGGAAGCAGCAGTAAATTTATTTTTCCACTAACGGCCTTCATAATGCTCTGGCCAACTTTATCTCATTTTACTGTGAGTATGCAGAGATAATTGCTGAAGTGCTTTGTTAAAAAGAAAAGCTTGCTGCGTTTCCATTAACTCGCTGCATGAAGCCTGCTTCACTTGAGTGCACTAGCTACCACTCACAGTTCAATTTTGCAGCCATGATGGACTGAAACATATCAACCTGCTTTCTCTCCACTCTGCTAATTGCACATATTAATCAACAGGAAGACTTAGATTTGTTTTTTCTCCCCCCCCCTCCTTTCGGATAAACTCCTTTTTTGAATGAAAGCAGGACACTGATGCGTGAGGAAATCCAGCTGCCACAGGATTAAATAAAGTCCTTTTTGACCACAGCAGGTTGTAATAAGTTGCTATTTAGGGAGAGGGAATGAAATCAGCCCTGCAGAAACTGCTGGAAATTAAAACAACTAGAATAAAGACAAGCATAGATGAAGTACATCTACAACATGCATGTATTTACATAGTCACATTGGAATTTGCTTTGAAATTTTGCCTGGAAAATGTAGGATGATGAGTGAAATATCTGAGCCCTTAAATTGCTGAAATCAAATAGGAAAAGCATGTTCAGGGTGAAAAAAAAGAACCAAATATGAGAAAAGGTATTAAAATATCAGCAATCCCTTTTGTAAACACGTTAAGGCTGACAAGCCATTCGAGGACTTGGATGAACAAGCAGAATGCTAATGTTACTTATATTTCTCCTTTTTCTTTTATGAAAGATGATTAATAGAATCAGAATGGCTTCTGAGTTGTGCTTGTTTAATTTAATTGCATCTGCTATTTACACAGGAGAGAGAGAGAGAGAGAGAGAGAGAGAGAGAGAGAGAGAGAGAGAGAGAGAGAGAGAGAGAGAGAATGTTTCACTCACTATGACACAGTCATAAAACATAACATGGAAAGTAAAAAAAAATGAATGCTTTTCTCCTGCTAGTTTTTTTAGTCAAGCAAGGAGAAAAGTAGGGTCATTTTCTTTGCATCTGGGGTCAAAATTTCCAGTTCCTAATGAATGGAGCTTTAACAGGAGCTTTAACAGAATTTAACAGCCTTCAGACTTGTGCATTGCTTAAATTTTTAGACATGTACGCCCATTGTAAAATAACAATACTATCTTCCAGAATATGAAGTGTGGACAATGAACGAGTAGGAAGAGCAATGATTTCAAATCCCTTAAGGTTTTCACAATCCAGTTATCTAAATGGCATTTGGTTTATAATGATAGTTGAATTGAGTTGAATGATAAATTACTGTTAGGTCAGAAATTATTAATCTAGTCCAGTATATCCTGTGAAACATGTTTGCTCTTTTAGATAGATCGTTCTTCTGCATTTAAGCATATTTCACTGCATTTTTGAAAACAAAAAATATAGTATGGATGGATGTATAGACACTTTTAGCCACACAATTCCAGGTAATTTTAAATAATAATAGTTAGATCCAATGTAACAATTAGAGAATGCCTTGTAAACCTATAGAAAGTTTTGATCAAATAGTGTATGATAACAAAATGGATATGGTTGCAATATAGGAAACTGAGGAAGAAAATTCATGATGCCCAAGTATTTAAATGTAAGGTAAAGATCTATCAGTGGATGAAATATTGGAAAGTTCTCTTTATACATTGCATGATCTATACATTGCATATTTAGAAGCATGTTTAAAATCACTTTTAGTGCTTTAATTTCCATGCAGTTTTTTTTCATGCATAGCAATTTGGTTCATCTCTTAATGTTTACTCAGTAATAAATTGTCACCAAGGTCCAAAAGATTCCATCCTTGAAATATATGCACAGTCTATAAATATATTGCTTATCTCGCTCCATCCCAGAAGACTGAAATGGTAATCAGAGAAGGAAGATGGCATACAATGGTGAACAACTTATTAATATTACAAATAATCTTAATAACTCATATTGTCTTTATAAAATGATGTTGGGCTCTGAATAACTTTTCATTTCAAAATATCACCAATTTACATGTCAAGGGTACAGCTATTTAGTAGAGATCTAAAATGCCACTTAAAATGATATAAATGATCTGGTTACAAAAGAGTTACTATATTAGGACTTTGTATCATAAAAGTATTTGAGATAAAACATAGCATTTGTTATAATGAAGTTAGAATGTTATAAGACACAGCATTTTAGGTTATTCTGAGTATTTGGCCAATGTTTTAATGCAGAAAGACAATTTATGCTGGCCTGTGTTTTCTGATTAAGTTTTTTAATGCTGCCTCAAGAGTGCTTTCTTTGAAAATTGTTTGAGATAGAACAACACAGTTTTTTATGCCTGAACAAATGCCAGCAAAAAAAAAAGTTTCAAATCTAGAAATGCTGCCTATCCTAAAAACCAATTGACTTGCTGCTGTGATAAACCACCTGCAGCTTACACTGGCAATATGTGATCCATCTTCAGATGTAGCCATTGCCCTCAATCAGGCTCTTTTCAGTCTGTAGCTGAGGGAATCTAATTACACTGTTAGAGCTGGACAACACCAGCATATTGCAATTCTTTTTGAAAATGATACACAGTCAGTTGAAATACCTTCCTAACATCAAGCTGTTGTGCTCAGGTAAGCTTTGACTCTTTGGTGGATAATGATAATTCCTGTGGCTGACAAGAAATGCTGATGCCCTTGTTAGAATGAAATGGCTGCGGATGTTGAGAAATGCAAGGGGGAAGGGAGACCAAGAAGTTAACATCCATGGTGAAATGTGTTAACTATAGATAGGCAAGCCAAGGTTTTTTTTCCCCTCCTCCTCGGAAGGCTTGTCTATATCCTTTAAGAACATTGGTCATGGTTTCTTTTGATATTTCATTAGAGACAGATACAGGCACGTCAGGTTGAACCGTATTATGAGACTTAGCAAAGTGAGTGCCTCAGCAGTAGAAGCTGATGGGAAAGCCCTGGAGGAAATATTTGTGTTTATATGGTCTGCCTTGTACATCCTAAGCTATCTTGTTATCCTCAGTTCTTCTCAAACTTGTTTTTTTTTTTAAAAAAAGAAAGTCACTTGAACAGGCTTTCGCGGATTAGCAAATGCCCCACAATAAACCTCCTTTTTGTCTTTGAGCTAAATGTTCTGGTAACATAAAGCAGTTGATGCCTAGGTTGTCCTTGATCTTCAAAGACTTTCCCGATAAATCATTTCACTTGAACATTAGCCAATGCTTGTTTTTGCACGGAGAGAAAAAGAGTAGTTGATTTCATAAAAGGTGATGTGCTTGTTAGAAAAATAAAAAAGTGACAGTAGGGTTGATTAACTAGAATAAAATCCATAAGGAAGATATGTCTTCATGCTTTAAGGTGCTCAGTCTCATTGTATACAGTGATGAATGAGAGACAATTTCTTCTACCAGAAGCTGGAGCATACATGTTTGTTTTTTGGCTTTCTTCTGCGAAAAAAGCCGGTGCTGTATGTAAGCAATAGCAATATGACAAAGGGACCATAGGTGGTTCGCAAGGCCAATTCCTCTTGCAACAAAGAGGAAATGTCTATTAATTCTTGGCACTCCATTTCTGTTGGTAGATCCTTTTTTGGCACATCATATTTATTTGGTATATGCTTAGGGCTTAATTTATAATTAACATTACCTACATCTTTCTGGGAATTGAATATACTTTAAAGTTGCCAAGTTTGAAAAACACTGCTCTGTAACAAGAACAAAAACAAGAAGATGACTATGGACCCTCAGAAACTAACTCATACCTATATAGACTGTGCTTCTTTGTTTTCCAGATAAGGAATGCATGTTAAACAGAACATATCTAGTTCAGATTATGGATACACATTCTATTACTACCCTTTCCCCCTGTAGTATGACTCTTACTGACAGTCCAGTCCCTTCTTAAAACCAAATTGCTCTTACTTGAATGAACCTTGTGATTTTCTTATCCCCACTTAAGAACCACATATTCATTATTCCTTCCCACTTTGGTGCCAATTCATCATTAGTCATAGTGGAGTATCTCATAAACTGTCTTTTTGCTTATTTTTTTCTGTTTGGATGTTCATGGCAAGGCTTTGTCTCTTGGGGCATAAGGTTCATCGTGTGGCTTTACAGTCTGTATAATTATGGCCCTCTTCCCTGGCTGCCTTTTGTCTTTCCAGCTGTTGCAGACTTTTTTTTTTGTTGCCAGTGAAATCTGTTTTAGCAGCAACAACAAAAATGCTACAGTGAGAATGCTAATCATAGTGACAAGTAAGAAAAATATGTTAATGATGCTTAAGCCAGCCATCTTCCTAGCTAGCAAGTGTCTGTTCAGAGTGTACATTACAAAACTCTCTGGGCTGTGCAGTGGGAGATGGCAAGAATCTAGCAGGTAGTTAAAAATCTTGGAAATATAATTCAGAACAATAGGAACACAGCAAAAATAATAACTTTTTTCACATGCAGAGAGAGAAAAACGTGTATGTTTAGGATTCCATCCTGTAACAGTTATAATTTCATTATGTAAATATTCTTTTGTAAAATGTGGCCTAGCAGCATTACAGGAAAACTGCAGTATTGAATAGTGGATTAAATATTACTTTTAAAAAAATGCTCCCAGTCTTTGCATCTACATGATCAGTGAATAATGATTGCTCTTTCTTGATTTTAAAGGACTGGAAAAGGCTAGTCTAAATTGAGACAAAAATAAAAATGTATTGCTTTGATACAATATTGCATGCTGATTTCTTGGACATTTTTAAATTATGTTGAATGTGATATCCTTGCCAAGGTATTCATCTGTGCGTGCTGCTCTAGCAATCATGATTTAATCTGCTTATAGCTGTATGTTTTTGCACTCTTTCTAGCTGAGCAGACCAAGATAATGTGCTAGACAAAAAAAGCTCAGTGCAATAATTGAATGTGCTAAATAATGTCTAATAATTGACACTAAATATAAACAAAATCTCTCTACAAGAGGATATATATTGTGTCACTTTCGAAGAGATTTGTTGGTTCCATATAAGATTCTGTAATGATCAAGCCCAACAGAGATTATCTCTGAAACTTCAATCTACCATCCAATTTAGATTGGCAAAAAAATGGAAACAATGTAACAAATGTCATAAAGGAAGGTGGTCGCCAACAGCTTCAGAGGATCATGGATTAAATGGATCATCTGGATCCCTTTCAGCCAGGATTCATGACCAGTCATTGATCACACTTTATTATAACTCTGAGGTAAAGAAATGCCGGATTTCAGGAGAAGATAATGTGAGAATAAAGGTTTGTTCAAGAGTTGGCTACTTAAGATTGAAGAAAGCTATTGGAATGAAGCTCTGAAGTTTAATGCATAAATGCTTCTTCTTTAAAACAGTTAAGTACTGAAATAATGGTGGCATTATAGAAAACTTTAGCTTGCCATCATGTGGTTATGTGGGTTTTGACAGCCCAGATCTGATATTGCTATCATCCTGATTTGGCAGACATCCCAATATGAGAATATCCAGTGTGAGCTGTTGGTGTTTTAATATAGTTGTTTTAATTTTGTTTTTTAAAAAGTGAAACATTTTGCACACATGATTTGTACTGGAGATAATGGATAAACAGTAGTTGGCATATCATATGTAATCTGCAAAATTGTAGATAACTATTAGATGGCAACCAATCATTTGAACTTTCTGTATCTCTTTCCCACAATCTAGTAGTCATCCAGGTTTTTGCAACCTAGACATGGTAGTTCTACTCTAATCACATTATACATAAAATTGAATATAATTTCCACTTAAAAGATGTTGCTGTTGTAAAGCTATTTCCAGTTTCATTTTCTCAGTGTTTCTTGTGTTCCTGAACAGCTGCAATACTGCTGCCAAAGCTATTCTATTTAAATGTATTTTCAACCGATGCACAAGTTCAGCATATTAAGGTTAAACAAATATGACATGAGCTGTACCTTTCCCAGTCATTATTTCAAGGGGAATTATTTAGTTATGATTAACGATCAGGGATGAGATTTACAGAACAGTACTTACTTCAGAATTAAAAATAAGCACAGGGAAAAAATCCATAAAAATATAATTATCCTAGTATCCCTCCTCTTACAAATTGACATATTATCTATTATTCATAGGTGATATATAGTAAAACAGAGTGCAGGAAGAAACATTTTGCTTTAACTCAGTGACTTTAGGTTAGTTCACAAAGTAAAAAAGGATAAACTTGACCTGAGAAGCTATCATGCTTAAATTTGACACAGGAAAAACAATAAAAGAGAATACATAAACAGGAGCAGAGTACGTTATTTTAATAACATATATTTAGACTTATTTAAAACAGAATAAAATTGACAACTTAGTTCCTTCCAGATGTTCTAGGCAGGAAAATCTGTTAGCACACCACTGAATAAACTTATGGGTTCCTCACAAAATATCAGTTTTTACTTCAGCTTCACTAAAGAGGTGGGATTTGAGAAGTTAAAATTTGATATCACATCTGTTTTTTTGTTGGAGGGCAAAAAGCAGAAGTTATGGAAGTTATTAGAGTGAATGAAATGGTTTCTAATGGCTGAATTTTTAGTTGCTGACAATTTTTCCAAAATCCACCTTCAACCTTGCAACAATGCATAGGCACTTTATATTATTATTCTCCATTAGCTCTGAGGATTTTTAGTTACCTACTTTCTTTTTAATGAGCTATTTAGTGCTAGTTGCCCTCTTTCTGTCAATGTCTGACAGATGAAAGCCTTGAACTGCAGGTGCTTTCTTAATACATGGTTGTCCTATATTTCTTTCAGTAAATATAACAGTTCTTGCCTACCTGATTTAAAGCAGAAACAAACCATAAAAGGGCTAATTTTATCATCTACACAAAATGTTTTGATTTACTGAAAATATTGCTGAGGAGAGACATAAAATTTACCATGTCCTTCTTAAATAGTTCTTCTCTTGAGGTGACTGCAGAATATATGCTGTAACTGAATATTTCGAGGACCTCTAAACGGGAGGGCTCCGTGCAAAAGCAATCAAAAGTCACTTGGAGGCCTTCCAGTTTTTCCTCCTTGACAAATATTCTATGGCAAGAAAAATAAGGGACAAAGTAATGAGAAATGGTGGAAAGGTTATATTTGGCAGAACAGGGTGTCAAACTCAATTTCATTGAGGGCCACATCAGCATTGCGGTTGCCCTTGGGGGGCTGGGTGGGTGTGGCCAGAGTGGGTGCAGCCTACTGGGTGGACATGGATGGAGTGGGTGTGGCCTACTGGGTGGGCATGGCCAGCTCTACATCATTTGCGTCAAGGGTGCCTGGGCAGGAGTGGGACAGATCTGAGGGTCTCTGGCAGAAGGGGATGGGACCAGGGCAAGTGCCAAGGCATGGTCCACTGGAGGAGCGTCACTGTTCCTCTCAGGCCATGCGGGGGGGGGGGGCTGGATGGTGGTGCGGGCTGCCCGGAGCCCTAGGCATCAGAGGTCAAATGCCCAGCTTGGCCCTTGAGCACCCACAGCACCAAGCCCAGCCCCACTTCTTTTTGGATTCACGCCACCCAGCTCAGCCTCTCATCGCTGTGAGGAGAGCGCCCTGCTGCCTGCCGAAACCAGGCAAGCTGGGGACTGGTCGGCATCACACTTCTTTTTGGATTCGTGCCACCTGGCTCAGCCTCTTGATGTTGTCAGGAGAGCGCCCCGCTGCCTGCCGAAACCCCTCCCCCGGAGCCCATCAAGCCGGATAGGTGAAGTAGGTGAGGGCCATTTGCTGGCCACTTCCAGGCGATGGTGCATTTCTTCATTCCTCACAAAGGGTGACACCTCCCCAGCATGCACCCAGGGGGCAGGGCCGACACGGCAGGGGCTGGTTCCTCGCTGTTTCCAGATGGCCTTGTGGAGCTAAGACTGAATGCATTTCAGCATAGTTGGTCCCCACAAAATTGTACATTGGCTCCTGGCTGGTGTGGGCCAGGGCCAAGGCAGAGGGGGCCATTCCCTCACTGTTTCCAGGATGGCTTTGTGGACCACATGAAACCACTTTGTGGGCCGCATCCAGCCCCCAGGCCTTGTGTTTGAAATATGTGTGGTATAGGGTGTCCCTCTGGATCTCTTATCATAAGTGAAGCAGAAATCTAGTGCAGGGGTAGGCAACCTTGGCTCTTTTATGACTCGTGGACTTCAACTCCCAGAATTCCTGAGCCAGCCATACTGGCTCAGGAATTCTTGGAGTTGAAGTCCACGAGTCATAAAAGAGCCAAGTTGCCTATCCCTGATAGTGGAACCAAATCCTTATCTGCATGCTTCTCAGAGATTCATCATCTGCACTGGAAAGTCAGACAGAAATCAAGAAATACAACAGTTTGTTAACAACAGTTTGTTTCAGTGCCCTTTTCAACGGCACTGGAAAAAAGTGACTTACGACCATTTTTCACAGTTATGACCTTTGCAGCATCCCCATGATCATGCGATCGAGATTCAGAATGCTTGGCAACTGGTTCATACTAATGACCGTTGCTGTGTCCCAAGGTCACGTGATCCCCGTTTGTGACCTTCTGACAAGCAAAGTCAATGGGGAAGCCAGATTCACTTAACGACCGTGTCACTAACTTATCAAATACAGTGATTCATTTAACAACGGTGATGAGAAAGGTCGTAAATTGGGGCAAAACTCACTTAAGAAATGTCTCACTTAACAACAGAAATTTTGGGCTCAATTGTGGTCATAACTCGAGGACTACCTGTATTTAGATCCATAATGGGAAAAGTATTTTGGGTCTAGTATGGGTGTGCTCTCCATAACTCTCAGTGGCTTCTCAGAGAGACCACGCTTCCTTCTGGAGTTTCATGGATTGTCATGAGGTAAGGAAGCACCAAGGCAGTGGTGACAAGGTAGCAATACATGGTTGCACCCTGTCACCATCTCCTAACACCTCCTTAACTCAAATGCATATTTTCTTAGGGCCATGCAGCTTCTAGGAAAGCCCAGGAGAAGATGTAGCTCAGTGATGGCAAACGTTTTAGAGACGGAGTGCCCAAACTGCAACCCAAAACCCACTTATTTATCGCAAAGTGCCAGGGCCACATCAGCATTGTGGTGCCCTCAGGGGGTGGCAGGGAGGCGCTTCTGAGTGTCCCCTCTGGCACACAAAAACCAGGGGGCGCAAAAATGGGCCACCGTGCTGCAAGGCGCAAAAAGGGCGCCGCTGCACCGCAGGGTGCAGATACAAGGCTGCAACATGCAAGAACGGGGCAGAGCTAGTGAGTATCACGCAGGCACTAGCCCCACCTCATTTGCAGCGCGTGCGTGCTCGCGGCCCCATGCGCACATGCATGCATGTAAAATGCT
>NW_015387181.1:334021-341460 GCF_001527695.2 Protobothrops mucrosquamatus
ATTAAAAACCAAATATTGACGGCTGTGTTTCCAATTAAAATTGCTTCTAAAATCATCCCTACCTAAAATCCTCCCTAGGTCAGGCCCGCTTGCTGGAAAAGCCATGTCTTGAGGGCGCGGCGGAAAGTAAGGAGATCCGGAATCATCCGGATCTCGGGGGGCAGTTCGTTCCAGAGGGTGGGGGCACCCACAGAGAAGGACCTTCTGCTGGTGGCGGTGGCAAGTGTGCCAACAGAGAGGGCTCTGAGTGCCATCTCTGACACGCGTGCCATAGGTTCGCCACCACTGATGTAGCTTCTTTAAATTGGTGATGACAAGCATAACCAAACTGGATATGAAACACCTTTCTCATTTTATTTTCAAACATTCTAAACCTCTACAAAACTCAGTAGAAATGTACTCTTTGAAAAGAATGTTTATCCATTTTTATATAACTTGGTAGAACCTAGTTTAATTTAGCCAGCCTTGAAAAGACAAGCAGGGTCAGACCTGGTTACTTTTTAGATAGAACACTATAAAAGTCTTTCAGCTGTGGATAAGTTGGTAAGGAAAAAAGTCTTCAGTATGGTGGCCAAGAAAACTAAATTGATGTACCATCAGGAACTGGGCTTGGCTTGAGACAACTGTTATCTTTTAACTTTCAAATAAAAATTGAAACTATGGGGAAAACAAATTTACTTAAAAGAAAATGTTAATAGTTAAAATGGGACTTAACTTCAAGTGTTTATGCATAAAGTTGCAGCATTTATCCTAATCAATTCAGTGGAAATTGAGAGTGAATATTTATTAGGATCTCCTATTTATTTGATGCCCTTTATGATTTATATATATGTACTGCCCTTTACTAAAGTTCTCACGTGATCCCTCACGTGATTGCTTATAATATAAACATATTCAAATATGATTTTACTAAAATATCTACAAAAGAGCAACTTACCTTCTATGGATATGCTAAGTGACTGGAATTCAGCCAGATTGACTTTGGATATATTTTTTTTAATATAGACTGTCATGCCATGTAAAATAGCATGATTTGTGAGTATAATATCTCTGAGTGGTACATTTTGTAAGCATTTGTAATTCCTATTTTCTCTGAGTAATACCTTATGTTCTTATTATCACAGATGCTTCAGTGTAGAAATGTAGGGCAAAAACAGCCACTCAGCAGAATGAGCAAGAACATACTTCTAAATGAAATTCAGCTAGCTTAGCACATTTTTGGAAATATATGAAACATATACAATCCAAACCACAAACACTGTTAAGTCTGAGGTTTGCTACATTACTGATACTGATATTGAGACCTTTTGCTAGGACACAAGACACTCCCCCAACCCAATAACCCAAACTGATGTCCTGATCAGCTTCTCATCTCCAAAATGGAGATTCATTTCCAACTTCAGATGTTCCTCTGCCACAGTGGATGTATTATACTTATAAGATATTGTATCTAAATTCTGGCTTTGAAAAGAGATGGCAAAAAAAAAACAAGCTAGTTAAATGGCTTCATAAAATGATTCTTCCCTGATTCATAATACAATGTCTATGGAGTTTCTCAGTCACCCAGGTCTTGGTTGTCCCAAAAGTGCTTTTTCAAAAGGCAATTGGATTTTGTTTTTTCCTTGAAGACATTTCACTTCTCATCCAAGAAACTTCTTCAGCTCTGGAGAATCTATCTACTGACCACTATGGAAATTTAGTCCATAATCTTTGATGAAGAGGAATTCCTCCTGCAGGAGATTGAGTTGGGCTGGAGATGTGTGTGTGTATGTGTGTCTTTAAAAAATAATCCAACTCTTTAATGAATATGATTTTTAATGACCCCCATTTCATCCTAGCAGTACTGAAATATTATCAGGCCATATCTGTCAACTGTCAGTCATGGATATGCCATGATGACTAAATTTGATAGTCCAAACAAAAAGGAAGAGAACTTGCATGATAATTGATTATGCCAGTCAATGTATTTTTTGGTGACTATCTGAAAACTCAAATAGGTCAAATTAATGTTGAATATTACTTTTATTTAACAATTCTCAGACTGTAACATTAGAAAAAAAGATCCTTTCCCATTCCAAGGCATCCCATCCTATCCTCCTCTTCACATCCTCCATTTTTAAATTATTGCTGTATTTTATTGTATTCTGAAATTAAAATCCTTCAACAAGTTTGACAAATATGTATCATAAAATGTAAAAACAAAATGGTTAAAAATTCTGGATTCCCTTTTATTTCTCCTCCAAAGATATTTCAATTACGTGTTCATAGCTGTTGATTTGCTCTGGGGTGGAGAAGGGACATGTATAGATGTGCTGCTTTTCACGATGTAATCACTCTTCAGAATTATATTCCATTTTTGACTTTCTCTGCTACAGTTAAACCATAATGGGCATACCTTGAGAAGCAACTTCCACTGGGCTTTTTTAAATCAGGAAGTGAATGCAGGATGATAGAGGGACAATAGAAAAGCTATAACACTAGCACATTGCGCCACTTTCCAATAACAAAGAAAACACAAAAACACAATCAAAAGAAATCACAAACAAAATTCTAAATCAACTTGAGAATAAGGTTGAAAAGCAGAAGCTACATTCACAGAGGGAGAAAGCTTTTGGAAACTGGAAAGTTCCTGTTTGATCTCCTCTTGAAAAATAATGTTTGACTTGTTATGCTTGAGAATTGAAAGAGTAATTTAGCCTTGATACACAGAGATGAAAAATGGCTACGAGGAAAGCATGCTGAACAGTGCATTTTGAAGCACACCAAGATATGCCCAGCTGCATTCTTTGGCTCCTTTAGTACACAGTGGGAATAGGAAAACAGAGGATGCCTTTGCTCTTGGGTGAAAACAAAAGCTGAAAGGAAGAATAAATTACAGTTTACTCGTGGAGAAGCTTCGTGAGGCTTCTAGCTTGACGATGATGCCTTAAAGAAGGCAGCAAGACTGCACAGAAGTTCTTGAAGCTGAGTATAAGTGGCCTTGTTGCAGGCATGTAGTTCTGTTTTGGAGATAAGCTAAACTGGTCCATAACATTCTCAGAGAAGAAACAAGTCAATTAAACTGTGCAAAACAGGACAGCAGCTTGCCCAGGAATTGATTTGGTGGGGATGAAATTGGCCAGAACAGACACGACCATCTAGGTCAGACATGTCAAACACAAGGCCCGGGGCCGGATGCAGCCCGCAAAGTTTCATATGGCCCGCGAAGCCATCCTGGAAACAGTTAGGGAATGGCCCCCTCTGCCTTGGCCCTGGTCCAGGCCGGCCGGGAGCCAATGTACAATTTTGTGGTGGCCATCTATGCTGAAACACATTCAGTCTTAGCTCCACAAGGCCGTCTAGAAACAGCGAGGAACCAGCCCCTGCCATGTTGGCCCCCCCTCTGGGTGCATGCTGGGGAGGTGTCACCCTTTGTGAGGAATGAAGAAATGGACCATGCCTTGGTGCTTGCCCCGGTCCCACCCCCTTCTGCCAGAGGCCCTCAGATCTGTCCCACTCCTGCCCAGGCCCCCACAGGCACCCTTGACACGAACGATGTAGAGCTGGCCATGCCCACCCAGTAGGCCACACCCACTCCATCCATGCCCACCCAGTAGGCTGCACCCACCCTGGCCACACACCCCCCCGAGGGCAATCGCAATGCTGATGCGGCCCTCAATGAAATTGAGTTTGACACCCCTGCTCTAGGTATTCCATGTAGGATCTGAAGCTGGGCACAACAGCTTCAAACTGGAAGACAAATCCAGTTATCAGAGAAACTGTCATATAAGAGGAACTCAGCGGGTTTGCTCCAGACATTAAGCTAAGTACTCTCCTTTTTCTCTTCTTTTTCTGTCAAACCCTAATTCTTAGAAAACTATCAACCTTGCTGAGCTGTGGTGATAAAACACCTTTTTATGTTTAGAAACTACTTAATGGTTTAGAATCTGCTTTTCCCCAGGATATTTGGTGCCAATTTTTTTTTGGGGGGGAAGGGGTTGATATCCTAGTGACAAAGCGATCCTTTAATAACGTGCAGCTTTTGGCAGGGAGGTGTTAATAACCCACTGCGAATATACAGATGAAAATTATATATGATGACATGCAAACTGCTGGCTTTTTGTCTCCTTGAAGAAATTAATTGCAAGGAGGACAAAAATTTGAATCGTTTTTGACAATGAAACAAAGGAAACCACTTCCTGCTGGTTTACCTCAATTGCAAAAAAAAAACTTTTTTAAGGGAACACTCAAAGATTATTTTTGACCTACTTCTCAGAAGTGCAAACCGAACTAGTTACAGTAACAACAGTGCAAGGAGCTCCATTCAAATCTCCCTTGGTGCCGAGTTCTCATCATTCTTTTCGAAGACATTTAATCCTGTCTTGCATTCCCGCCAAACCCAATGAAACAGACGAAGCTCTAGTTGGCAAAAGTGTTGCTATGGTTCAAATACTATTTTCTCCTCTTTTTTTGATAAACTTTTGGTTAGGCACCATTCATTAGTTCATATTGGAGGGCATTCTATGTTTTTATTTTGAATTCTTAAAGAAAACTATGCTAGTCTTTCAATTAACTATATATAGCAATGGTGGCGAACCTATGGCACAGGTGCCGGAGGGGGCACTCCGAGCCCTCTCTGTGGGCACACATGCTGTTGCCCCAGCCCCACCTCCCCCCACGGCTTCCTCCTCACCAGCAGCCCCCCTGGAGGAGAGTCGCCCCCGGGCAACAGGGACAAGACTCTGCCCTCGCACCCCATAGCGTGCAGATGATGCTGCGGGGTGTGGGCAGAGGGCATGGCTGCCATGGTGCTGCAGGGCTGCCTGGCGATCTGCTGCAGCAGGCCATGGAGGTGGTGCGTGGCCCTGCAGGCGGGTGGGGCAGGGGGTGGGTGGGGGCAGAGCAGGCAGGGCGGAGCAGGGGTGGGAGGGTGGTTTTTGGGCACCCGATCGCCATCACTGATATATAGCCTTTTTCAATAGGCCCTGACTAGCATTGACATGATGAATATTGTAGCTGAACATCCTTCAAGGATGTCAGTTTGGGGACCTTTAGGATAAAATATATACATATTCTATTAGCCTTTTTATAAATCAACTTTCACCAATTGGCTCTCTAGGGGAGTACATCCAACCTTTTGGGCACAAGGGTCCAGTTCCCTAGAGAGAGGTTTTTCAGTGGAACGGAGGGAGTGTGGTTTCATGTGCTGTCTGCATCCCACGGATGGGGCTTCTCTTTTTTGTGTGGCCCGGTTTCTGGCATATTGCAGACTGGTGCTGCTCTAGGGGTAATACTGTAACCTTCACATTCCCCAGGCAGTATGGACAACAGAGAAATCTTAGAGCTAAAATCTAACATTATCTGGAAGGCACCTAGTTGGAGACGAATGCAATAGGTAACTATAAAAATGATTAATAATTCTCCTGGATAACAAATAAGTAATTTGGACCCACATGTAAATATGTCAATGATTTTTTTTAGAGACTGTATTATAATGGAATAGATCAGAGGCACACAATTTAGTAACCCAGGTTACCAGGTGCATGCAGCAATCCTGGATTCAGTCCCAAGAACTCCTTCAGGATGTCATTAAACTGTAATTTTAATTGTTACAAAATACATCAGTATTTATTTCAAAATGAACTTCTACTATGCAGTCATTTTTAATGCAGGTGTTCTGTTAGACACTACAATCATATCCATGTTTATTCAAAAATAATGATGACATATTCAATAAGATTTAATTCCAGGAAAAGTTAGGTAGAAATGTTGCTTTGGATGCCAGTTTAGACTAGCATAAAAACTATCTATTTCAGCTGCAGGTATTTCAATTCTAAAAAAGAAGAGATGTAGGTAGTTCTCAACTTACGACCACAATTGAGCCCAAAATTTATGTTGCTAAGTGAGACATTTGTTAAGTGAGTTTTGCCCCATTTTACGACCTTTCTTGCCACAGTTGTTAAGTGAATCACTGCAGTTGTTAAGTTGGTAACATGGTTGTTAAATCAATCTGATTTTCCCATTGACTTTGCTTGTCAGAAGGTCATAAAAGGGGATCACAAGACTCCAGGACACTGCAACCGTCATAAATATGAGTCAGTTGCCAAGTGTCTGAATTTTGATTACCTGACCATGGGGTTGCTGCAATGGTCATAAGTGTAAAAATAGTCATAAATCATTTTTTTCAGTGCTGTTGTAACTTTGAACAATCACTATATGAACTGTTGTAAGTTGAGGACTACCTGTACTGAATTTTCTCAGATGGGATCAAAAGATGTGAATTCTTTTCAGATCCCTGGCCAGAACAGTAAGGTAACTAACTGGAGTTTGATATTAAAAGGGTGGGGGGATGGATCTCCTGTATCCCCAGCTATCTGTTTGTGACCTCTGAAGTAATTAAAATCTGGTTATATGAATTTTAAGACAAATGGGAAAAGGAGCTTGGGAAGCAATGAGCAAAGTCTATGAGATGACTTTGTTTGAAGTCATGCTATTATTGTCCTTCTTTTTTATTACAAAATTCTGTGCAAAAATCATCCACCGTTTGTGAGTGATTATGATAAGTTATTTCCCTCAGCATGCATGAAGATGCTTTTTCCACTTTTAATGCTCTGTATCTGATAAAGCAAGCTCTTACATACACAGCCTTATTTCTTTACATTGTTGTAGCCATCTTAGGACATGACCATCATTAAAGAATTGAATCCATGGAGGGAATAAAAGTGGGAAATGGTAGATAAATATTCCCCATTCATACGGTATAATTTGAAGAACAACTGTGAGGCCACAACAAATGGAAGTGGGATAACCATTTATTGCTTCTCTGATATCAAGTGATGTCAAATGCTGTTTGTCAACATTTAAATTAATTTGTTGGGAGCAAAAGAAAACTTCCAGGCCATATGGTTCAACCTTGTTTGATTCACAATATAATTTTTCAGTATCTTTTCATCATATTTTTATTTTTATTTGTTATTTTATTTTTATTATGACAATGAAGTCTGAAGTTGCATTAATGCAGTAAAACTGTTGTGTGTACTTTGTTAATTAGCGTAATCCAGTAAAATTATTTTTGCAAAGCAAAGAAGAGAAAAGAAATAGCTTTTCCTCCATTTTGTATTTTTTTTTCCTCTCCCAATTACCTTCCAAAGCTACCTCCCTTTGTCCTCATTCTAAATCCTTTAGTAGTGGATGTTTGCTTCATTAAGTGGGGGAACACAACTGTTCTGTTCAGGCCCAGAGAAAAACAACAGGTGGAAATTGGGTTAGGAACTTTCTTCCCACTAATGACACACTGCAAAACACCCAACTTCTGGAACTTTGCCATGGTGACCCAGATTCTCAGCTTTCTACTTGTTACTTCCATATTTTTTCTTAAAATTTAAAAGCTCCACCAAGTGGAGAAATATACTATCCCTCATCCACTCTTTCTGACATCCATCTTTCTCTACTTTTAGTTC
>NW_015387181.1:341560-372546 GCF_001527695.2 Protobothrops mucrosquamatus
ATATATATATATATATATATATATATATATATATATATATATATATATATATATATATATATATATATATATATATACGATTATGGTTTACAATTAAGAAAATATTCTAGCTTTTCCACTAGATCTGAGATTTGGATCTGATATCCAAATTTTTGCTAAGAAAACCTTCCATATTTCTTTGTGTTTCATATCTTCTTTCTCCGTTTTGTTCCACCTCAAACACTCTTTTGAAAGATATGTATGGATGTGTGGTTAGTGTTTGGCTATTCTCTTGGCACATAGATCAGTTGTAATTTAAGATGTAAACTTCCTTATTATAGGATGTCTGAGAGTTTTTTCTGGCTGAGTAACAAAGAAGCCCTAGTACACAAACAAACAACAGTGAGTCAATATTCAAAGAACTGTTTCAATACACATTCGAAGCAAAGTAGAAATGATCACAGCTGAATTCTGTGGACGTTTAGCTGTTTCATCTATGACTAGAGATACAGATTCATTTTGCCTTTAAAACTGGAACATACAGGGATCAGAAAAAAATGCATTATGGATAATCAGAATTTTTTTTAATCTTAGAAGTGATGAATCATTTTGGCTAATGGGGATATTCTGAAGAAAATAAATGTTTCGCATTTTATTATGAGAATTGCATTGTATAAATATACCACAAAATGTGTGGGCATTTGCAATATTAAGTGGCCATAATGATATCATAAATAGAATAATATTTATTACCAATAGGCTTCTAAGTGCAATTCAAGGTGATTGCTAATACCTATGCAGCCTTTCGTAGCAATGAACTCTGGTTATCTGAAGTACCATCTGTCTTCTGGGGCTTCTGCTCTGTGTATACAATCAGGAAAATTGATATGTTCCAGAATCTCTCTATTAGGCAGCATCCCCTGATGAGACCTAGGAAGCATCTTTCTCTGTCCTAGCACCTGCCCTCTGCAATACCATCCAACTGCCCCCCCCCAGCCCCAATATATGTAGCCCTTATGCTAGCTATGTTCAAAACCTAACTGTCCAGACCTTGGGTTAGAGTAGGTTCTGGATCCTGAATGTTTGGTTGTAAATGGTTGTTTATTTTCCAGTATTTGGGTGCTTTGGTTTTATTTAACTGTACTATATGATTGTTTTTACTGTACTGTATGCCACCCAGAGTTGTTGTAGAGCTAGATGGTCTTAAATATTTCTAATAAGGGATAAAAGTATCACATGTTTTTCAAGTAATTGGCCTCAATAGCATCATGACATTTAGGAAACACACACACACACACACACACACACACACACACACACACACGAGCTGGATATAGAGTTGTAGTTTAAGAGGGAATTAAAAGAAATCTGGGTTCAGTGGTGCTGCTGGAATTGAGTGGACCATTAGCTGGATGTCTCCTGAGATCTCTTGCACCTGGCATATTTTCTTTCTTCTCTTAGTCAAACTCTCTTCCCAGCCTTAGTAGCATCACTGTGTTGGTCCTCTAAGGAATGCTCAGCACATGCTTTCAGAAGAATAATAAGGTTTTCCCTTTCAGAAACCTTGTACTATTATTATTATGGTTGGTCACACAGCCAGCCAGCTACGTATTTAGATTGGATTTGGCATTTTTTCCACCTATTGAGTCTTTATCCCAAGGACTTGGGATAAACAGATGTTTAATAATATAAGAGATTTTGTTGCAAGTTGTAAGCTATTCCAAGTAAAGCTGCCTTTTACAATTGACTGACTGTGATTTTATCAATGCCAATGTGTTCAAGTGACGTTCCAGTTGTTTTGGTAAAGATAAGTGGTGGTAAAGATGAACAAAGATCATTTTCAATGATTGGGTAGAAGGAATCCAGAATACCTTTATCATGGAAGTAAGCATGCAGTGGGGTATCTCAAGGTTCTATCTTGGGACCAGTGCTTGTCATGATCTTCATGCTTTAGAACAGGGGTGTCAAACTGCCGGCCCAGCTCCGGCAATGCGAAAAAAGTCACGACACTTCACGACACATCAGGTGATGCGGCGAGTTTGACACCCGTGATCTAGAATGATCTAGATAAAATATTCTGAGATGCATAAGTAAATCCTTCCAAAGTAAGAGAAATCAACTGCAATTATACATATAGTTTTCAATGAAATAATAATGAGTAGAATAGTGCCCAAGCTTCATAATACAAAAGCACCTCCAGTTTTGCATAATTACCAGCAAAATGAAACAAATGTTTTAAAAAGATCTGGACTTTCATGACATACATTGAAACAATTTTGAAATATAAAGTTATTTGCATTTGTTACATTTCTGCTTCTGCAGAGGGGGAAAAATCCTGCTTCCAGATTAGATAATTCACACCTGTTCAGAACATAAATGTTACAAGAAATAGGCAAAGTATGAAAGAATCGAATTAATGGAATAGATACGATATGGTGGCACTCAAGGAACAAGAACAAAATACTGTGATATGTTAAAAGATGATCAAAGTTTGATTTTTGAAACAGGCTTTATTAAATATTTTTTTTATGAAATGCACAGATCATACTTTCATCATTCTCAGAGGAGGGATGTATGTGGGTCAATAAACATTTAAAAGTAGAATTTAAATACTATTAAATGTCTAGAACAGTGATGGTGAACCTTTTAGAGACCGAGTGACCCAAACCCGCCCCTGCCTCCCCGCCTGCCCCGCTCTGCGCCCCGCCCGCTCTGCCCCCGCTCCCCCGCAAGGCCACCCACCGCCTCCATGACCCACCGCAATAGATTGTCGAAGCGGCCCAGAAGCACCGTGGCAGCAATGCCCTCCGCCCGTACCCCGCAGCATCATCTGCATGTGACGGAACATGAGGGTGGAGTCTTGTCCCCACTGTCTGGCTGCTCCGTGCGGACCACGCTCAGGGGCGACTCTCCTCCAGGGGGGCTGCTGGTGAGAAGGGGGCCATGGGGGAGGCGGGGCTGGAGCGACTGCGTGTGCCCACAGAGAGGGCTCTGAGTGCCACCTCCGGCACGCGTGCCATAGGTTCGCCACCACTGGTCTAGAACATTTGCTGCACCTGTAAAGTAAATGAAAATGTTACTCTCTCCTTTTTAAAATGGCTTAAATTCCATCTTAAATAGCAACCATATTAATTTGTTTATAGTTTAGCATTTACTTAATAATTCATTATCATCAAAAAAAGAAGAAAAGAAATGTAGTATTATTGGCGATGACAAAAAAGATGACATCAATTTCAGAATTATTTCCTTGTGGAAAAGGGGATAAAAAAGGCCAGGACAGGATAAGATAATACAAGCACATGAAACTGGGTATGAGACAGGAAAGAAGAAAAATCCATTTTTCCCCATCATCAGCAGGCTTGACTGGCTGTCGGAAACAAATAATTGATTCTCTGTTGTCATTAATTGTGAGAAACAAAGCATCCTGCCTTTCCAGACAGAGGATAAACCAGCTCCTCTGATTTTTTCTTCCCATTCATAAATATAATAGGAAATTAAGAGGTCAGTGGAACAAAGGAGGAAACCTGATTGCTCTCTCTTTTCCAACAACAGCTCAAGTTAACTAGTAGAAAGAGGGATAAGAGGAATGGGATGTATGAATGTGGCACAAAGTGATGGGCATATAATGCATGTGAGAAGATGCATGGACATAGGTGGCAGCTAACCCAACCCAACTCAACCTACAACCTAAGAATTGAAAAAGAATTCTCTTTTTTCTACCTGAAATAGCAAAGTGCTTAGATCAGGGGTGTCAAACTCGCAACATCATGTGACGTGTCACGACATATCACGACTTTTTTCCATTGTTGGCAATGGGATGGGCACGGTTTCGGCGTGACACATCCAGCCCATGGGCCAGCATTTTGACACCCCTGGCTTAGATGATTAGATAAAACTTTGTGCTTGAGAACTAAAGTTAAATGTATGAATTCATTGGCTTTTTAGTCAATTCATGGCCAATAAAGGTTTAGGCTCAGGGAATAGCAGCTGAGCTTCAATTTATCACTTTTTTTCTGACTGGAAAAAATATTGTATTTATCACATTTTTAAAACTGCCCGTCTCCCTCACAGAGGGACCCCATGTATAGGCGTGCCTGTGACAAAACACTGTGCATAGAAAAGGGATAGGATGTGCAAAGCACTGATCTTTCCTTACTGCAGATACCACTGTAATAAAGAATGTCGTTTTCACTGAACACTGTAAACATTTATAATAAAGTAGGACATGTCCAACATCCTCCCAAGGGAAGGGCCTTAAACACATAATAATAATAATAATAATAATAATAATAATAATAATAATAATAATAATAATAATAATAATAATAATAACAACAACAACAACAACAACAACAACAACAACAATATGATGATGATGATGATGATGATGATGATGATGATGATGATGATGATGATGATGATGATGATGATGGAAGGGACCTTGGAGGTGATCTAGTCCAACCCCCTACTCAGGCAGGAACCCTACACCATTTCAGACAAATGGCTGTCCAGTCTCTTCTTAAAAACTTTCAGTGTTGAGCATTCACCGCTTCTGGAGGCAGGTTGTTCCCTGATTAATTGTTCTAATTGTCAGGAAATTTCTTCTTAGTTCTAGATTGCTTCTCTTTTTGGTTAGTTTCCATCCATTGCTTCCTGTCCTGCCTTCAGGTGCTTTGGAGAATAGCTTGACTCCCTTTTCTTTGTGGCAGCCCCTGAGATATTGGAATACTGCTATCATATCCCCCCTCGTCCTTCTCTTTGTTAAACTAGACATACCCAATTCCAGCAGCCGTTCCTTATATGCTTTAGCCTCCAGTCCCCTGATCATCTTTGTTGCTCTTCTCTGTATTCCTAGAGTCTCAGCATCTTTTTTACATCGTGGTGACCAAAACTGGATGCAGTATTCCAAGTGTGGCCTTACCCAGGCATTGTAAAGTGGTATTAACACTTCACATGATCTTGATTCTATCCCTCTGTTAATGCAGCCTAGCACTGTGTTGGCCTTTTTGGCAGCTGCAGCACACTGCTGGCTCATATTTAAATGATTGTCCACTAGGAATCTGGAATCCCTCTCACAGTTGCTACTATTGAGCAAGGTACCACCACTATACCTGTGCATTTGGTTTTTCTTGCCTAAATGTAGAACCTTACTTTTTTCACCATTGAATTTCGTTTTGTTAGATAGCGCCCAATGTTCAAGTCTGTCAAGATCCTTCTGTATCTTAAGCCTGTCTTCTGGAGTGTTGGCTATTCCTGCCAGCTTGGTGTCGTCTGCAAATTTGATGAGTTCCCCATCAATCCCCTCGTCCAGATCATTGATGAAGATGTTGAAGAACACTGGGCCCAGAACAGAGTCCTGGGGCACCCCACTACACACTTCCCTCCATGTAGATGCAGTTCCATTGTGGAGCACACGCTGAGTACGGCCGGTCAGCCAGCTACAAATCCATCTGTGGTCTACTTTATCAAATGCCTTACTGAAGTCCAAGTAAATTATATCCACAGCATTCCTCTGGTCCACTAATAATAATAATGTGAGCCACCATACATATACCTGTATTTACTATTTTTAGGATACCAGTTGCATTTCCAATTAAATCCCAATAATTCTTTCTGAATGTGAACTCATACCATAAACCAGCATATGGTAGTTTTATGCAAATCAGTGTTCTATTTTTGCCCTCTTATGTTCTCTATAACTCTTAAAACATGGAGCAAAATCGTATTTTATGTGGGTGCTTCAAAATAAGTCTATCTAAAAATTTTAGTTTTACAAGTTATTTTTGCTTCCTTAATGGAAAATGAGATAGGAAACTCTCTTTTTTCTTCTTTTGCCTGCTGACAAATCTAAAGAATACAAGCAATTATAAAGGCTGAATAGAAATCTAATTAATATGCTAGCGAGGACTCCCATTTTGATACACATTGTAAAGAGTGACATAACTGAAATTTGAGGAATGGACTTTCTTTGGGACCTAAAAAGCAATCAAACTTCACTTGTACAAATATATTTTTACAATGAAATTTTCTCTGTAACTGTTGACAAACTTTGGCTATTACTGCTTCTTGCTCACAGTTTTCTGCCAATACAGCAACATATTGCAGATAAAACCTAATGAGCTGAATTTAACAATAACAACAGCAGCAGCAAAAAAATGCCATGTGGCTTTCATTCAGTGTTGCCCATCTGTTGGCTTTAGTAGTGGGCTACAGCTGTACACATTCTCTTTCTTTCTCTTCTACCCCCTGAAGTAAAGCTTTACATACCAGAGTTAGGTATGATGAACAGGCTAGCAAATTACCATACATAGTAGCACAGATCTAATTTATCACACTTTGCAAACTTTATAACCATATAGTTTTTTTTTATAGCGGGCACAAATCTCCTCCTCACTTTCTCCCTTTGCATAAACTGGAGTGACAGAACCCACAAAACCCATCACTCAAAGAAGAGGCATTTAAATTAAAGCAGGTCCGAGAGTATAGTCCGCATATAGGACTTTGTTGCCAACTGTGGGGTGGATTTCATGGGGGATAAGCAAATGCCAATTTACAGCAAGTCTGGTATAACAAAAAGGGATATCCTGCCCCACCTTCCTCTCCCCACCAGAGAAAAGTCTTATGAAAAAGCCTCTCTTTTTTTTGGTTCTTTCCCACACAGGAATAGTTAAGTTGGCATATCTCCAGCTACATGCTGGGTAGTGAAGCACAACAGTTTCCCCTTTTTCTCTTCCAAACAAAGATGTTATTGCTTGACCCAATGGTTGCTGAGAGGTGTTTGGCTCTTTGCTCTCAGCATATTCACCTCCAATGTGAAAGCATCAAATGAGGAGAGTTAAGCAATTCTGGGTTGTGAAAGGGAGGATTTTAAAGTAGGCTTACCATTGTCTTCATTGGAAAATCCTTACCAGGAAATTTGATAAAAAGATCTGTGGTCCTTTCAATAACCCATTATGTGGTATTATGATTTTGTTTTTTCCCCTCTGCCATAATTTCCATATAGATTCCCAAGAAAAGTACTTCATTCACTACTTGTGTTTATCATTGTACTAACAATAGCCACTGCAGTAGGGAGTGGGGGATAAGTTTTTTTGCAACCTTCTTCCATGCTGTTGTCACTACAAAGTGGAGGAAGAAAGAGAAAAGGGAGGTAGGACCAAAGGCTGACAGCTTTCATTCCCAACTTCCAGATGCCAGCTTTAGAAACAAAAGGATTTATGTGATCCCAGAAAGAGCTATGATGTATCTGAGAAAAGGAAAGGAATTTTGGAAAGGTTTTCTTGCTCGAGCTGACTAGCTCAGTTTGAGCTGAGTTCATCTAATTTACCTCAGGGTGGTCCCTATGATTAAGAACATTGAAGTAGTCTCTTAAGATGGCACAGAGGGCCAAAGAGCCAGCTGTCCTGAATCTCCTTGCAAGTGTGTGCTGCCATACTCTTGAATGGACGCTTTCCTACAACCTAGTGTTGCTCCTTACTTTTACATTTTCTGAAGTTGCCTAAGACCTTCCTTTTTTTTTTTAGAAAGCTCTTCTACACACAATCCATACGGCTGTTTGTATTCATTTAGTAATTTTATCAGTTATTTTTTAAAAAAATCTTTAAAATATTATAGATTGATTTTTTTTGTAGCTGTTCTGTTCTACATCTGTGTTTCATAGAAATATTGTACTTGTTACTTGTGTACCTACAGACATCAAAATCAGAAATAGAAACATGGTGTGGGATATCTGTTTGTCTATTTATATACTCCTAGCCCTAAAAGGAAGGGATAAATCAAATAAGATACCGGTAACTTGGGCTGAAACGCCGTTCAACATTATATGAGTTTTCCCCAAACCCAAAGTGAGGTATGACTCTAAATAGAGCTAAAGGGCTGCTGTAGGCTTAATCTTACTGTATATCAAAGCAATACATCTCAATGGTCATTGCAATACAAGTAGTCCTTGACTTTCAACAGTTTGTTTAGTGACCATTCAAATTTACGATGATACTGAAAAAAGTGACTTATGACTGCTTTTCACACTTATGACCAGTGCAGCATCCCCATGGTCACATGATCAAAGTTCAGATGCTTAGCAACTGGTTCATATTTATGACAGTTGTGTGTCCAGGGGTCATGTGATTAGCTTTTGAAACCTCTGACAAGCAAAGTCAATGAAGAAGCCAGATTCATTTAACAATAGTGTGACTAATTTAACAACTGAAATGATTCACTTAAGAGCTGTGGCAGGAAAATGAGGCAAAATTCACTTAATAAATGTCTCACTTAGCAACATACATTTTGGGCTCAATTGTGATCCTAAATTGAGGACTACCTGTATTATCAGTATCTGGGTGGCTGTAGTGTGAGCATATCCATATTTAACTAAATTTTCAATTTAAGATCCTTATTGTTTTACTGTTTTATAGTGCATTTTATTCAGTCTGTAAGCTGCCCAGAGTCACCTTGGTGGCATACAATTTTGATGAATAAATACATTAAATTAAATGTGTCTTCCATGAAGCTTGAGAAACTTTAAAGGTGACAAATACTGGAAAAAACTTGACAAATTCCTGTCAAAACTACCATCCCTATGCAGTGAGCATTGCATTAGGGGATGACACCTTTCCTTCTTTTCCAGTGCAGGGATAAGGTGATGTTTCCCCCCCCCCCTGTGTCCTTGTGCATAATTCTTAGCTATTTAATTTTCTGGAAAAATTATAACTACCAATTTTCTGAATTTTTAATTAACAACAAAGAGCAAGGAATCCTATATTTTTTTTAAAAAAGAGAGAATCTAGGTCTGCATTCACTGCTCTGCCGTGGATTGTTGGATAAAATCATTAGCACTCAAGTGGATTTTAAATTCTTTGGTTTTCTGCATTTGCCCTATGCTTTATAATATCTATAATATTTATAATATTTATGTGTGTAGATCATCATGGGAACATCACGGGATGCTGCAAAGTCAAAAGGCATACATACACATATCTTCTTTCCCAGATGCTTTTATAAATCCCCTGCCATTTGCAAAATAAGAGGACTGAAAAAAGTTACATTAAGGTTTTGCTTGGAATTTTTGTTTGGGCTTAATGGAGCTTTGGAAAATGATATCTGTTTTTAGATAGGCACGATCCCTGACTGGAGCATTAAAAGTAGTGGATAAAAATGAAATAATGTTTTTTGCATGATAAATTTTTTTGCCTGGAGGGAACAATTAATTAGTTTTTGAAAATAAAGTGCTAAACTGTAAACAGCTTTGATTGAGAAGGGTGCTTCAGCCATTAGTAAAAAGAAAACAGGGCTTTGAATAATAAAGACCTAGAACTGAAAGCTGCAGAGCTGCAGTGGCTGAAAATAAGATCCTTTCCTGAATAATGCAGGCCCTGGACTGCATGTTGCCCTTAAGTGCAACTTTCTAGTGTATTATGACAAACAGTTTATATACAGTGTTTGTGCCTGTGTATGTGTGTATATGACTATGTATGTACACACATATTTATATACATATATACATTTGTGTGTATGTGATGTACAGAAAGAGAGACAGAGAGAGACAGAGAGACACAGTTCATCTAAAAGGTCTCTCATCTTATTGTAAGTGCTTTCAGAAAGAATGAGACATTGTATATTAGTTATATCTAAGTTCCCAGAGTCACTGGAAATCGGATAGTATATAAATTTAACAAATCATCATCATTAGCTAATTACATAATTGCAACATTGTTACATCTTGCCATATCTGAAAACAAAAATAATTGGACACTTCGGTTGGTCCAGAATGCACAGTAGTGGTGTGGAAAAGCACTTAACTATGGGTTCATGTCACACCTGTCCTGCAGCAGTCTGCTGCTGGATTGCGGCTGTGGGCCTAGTGTATTTCAGAAACTGTGCCTTAAATTTATATCTTGTCTTAAGATTAAGAAGTCAGCCTTCTCGGTCTTCTGAAGCACGTTTGAATTGTTCACTTATGTTTTAAAACCTGGCTCTTTCCTCAGTCCTTTAGGTCATGATATATTGACACCTCAGTTGAATTTCTGTTTGGACCATCATGTCCAAACACAGAGTTTGTTGAAGTGGACAGGATAATAATGATTCAAATAAAATGAAATTAATGGTAAGGTTCTTGTCTGTCTCAAGAGACTGAGATATAATGGTTAATAAACAAGAATGTGAAAATACTAATTACATTCAATCTCATTCCCTTGTACAGCCACAGCATGAAAAGTATGATTCTGTCAATTTAGGCCACCCTGTGGCACTGCTGATGGGTGAGGTAAAATGACTAACATGCAGCCTCCCATTGCCATCCTCCCAAACACGTTGCTGAATGTAAGCTGGCTCTGATACCTGCAATTCCCTCAGAGATCACAGATGCTATCGAGCACCAGTTTGGTGAGATAAAGGGTTCATAAGCGAACAGTAATACTTCATGATAGCAACACATAAGGTAAACTCATTTACAAAGGCAAGAAGATGGTTTTAACTGCATACATTGTCTTTTGATATGCTGTTAGTGCTTTTATGGTTACACATTCATAATAAAACCACTCTTCTTAGCAAGGAAGGCAAAACAAATTCTGACAGGAATCTGTTGTAGTGATAAGCTGTCCAACAGCCCTTATCTAGGGATATCCAATTTAAGATAAACATTTTTTTTAATTTAGAACAGTATCACCAGGATGTCGACCTACTGAACATTTATATATCCTTGAAGCTGTTGGATGGATTTGGAAATGTGACAGCAAGGGATTTTTCTTTTTGCTACTAAGATGTATTGTTGATAGAGTGTTGGGGCAGGTATGGGAGGGCAGGTAGAGCAATCCTGTGATTTCTTCCAAAAGGTAAATTTAGAAGAGATTTAGTAATGGGGCTAAATCACATTTATTGCTTGGAATGTATAAACTCATGAAGGTCAAGAAGGAGGCAGGAATAGATTAGATAGTACATGGGAAATGACTTATGGAAAAGTGTCATCTTTAACACACAGCCTAGAGGTTATTGCTGGGTTTATGTAACCCAGATGTTGCTAAAGAAAGACAAGCATAAATTTACCTTCACTCATATAAACTGGAGAAAAAAAACCCCCAACAACAGCAATCATCCCAGCCAGGTGCCATTGTAAAAATTGGGAAAATGTGGGAGTAACTAAAATACCACTAGAGTACAAGCATACAGATCTTTGTAGAAAGCTGTTTTAAATCAGTCCCCTTGATAGCTTGAAGCCCACCATCCTCTTAACAATCTTCCCTAAAAAGAAGGAGACTGAATGGAAGTTATCAAAAACTGTAGAGTTCAAGAATGGTCTCTTGAGGAGGGAGGGAGCCATCACCTCTTTCATGGCCAGTGGGGTTTACCACTGCTTGTACCCAACGAACTCTCACCTTCTAGGAGGTCTTGACCAGTCAGGAAGGTCATGGATCCAGTTGACCACAGACAGCGCTCACAGTGGTAAAGATCCAGGCCCCTTCCTCAAAACTGACTAACATGAACACCTCCCAGAGAGCCAGACTAGGACCTGCTTCAGGCCTCTCCTCTGGTTCCCCCTAGCCAGAGTCTAGCTCCAAACAAAGTTGAGCAACTTTATCCAGCAAATGCCTAGAATAGTCCTCACAGTGGCCCTGCAAGGGTTTAACCTGTCCTCCCTTACCTAAAAGTCCTGGTTCACTTGAAACAGGGTCCCTGACGACTGACTGCAGATGCAACATTTCAGTGCTTTTACTACCAAATTGGAGTAGTCCAGTTTGAGAGAAGGCTACCCTCACCCTATATTCTAATCCCAACCATGGGTTTGGGGAGACTCAACATTGCTATATGAGATCCATCAAAAACAACCAGATTGCAGAGCACTCCTAGAATATGTCAGAAGAGATCCATTTTTTAAAGAAAAATGTATGTCATATAAAAATTGTGAACCACCACTGGACTCCACACATTTTCTGACTGTGTGTGTATGTGTGTGAGAGAAAGGCCTATTAAAGGCTACATGTGAGAGAACTATATATATATATTTAGCTCACATATTTCTATTTTGGCATTAAATGCTTAAAGCAAAAAAGATAAAAAATGCTTGACTGTATTCTGCCAAATAAGGGATTTCTAAAAAAAAGTGGATCATTTGGATAAATCACTATTATAAGACTTCCTACTGAGCAGAATATTCCAAGATATGTTGAATTTATGTATTCTATGATGTACACCTAATAAATTATGTGTCCTGTTATAAATATGAGTATATTTTCACTTAGAATAGTGATATAGAGAATGACTAATGCATGTCAACAGAAATGTTTAGCTCTTTACCATTTATGCTGAAAAAAATCACTCTACCAGGGAATAGTTTAGCATAATAGGAGTTAGTATACATTGGATATAAATCTTTCAGCTGTGACTGTAAAAAAAATCTATGGATTGGGTGGGGGGTCAGTTGAATTTCTGGCTACAGCATTTATTATAGTATATGCAATTTGGGACTCTGTTTTGTGCAGATTTGTTAAGCGCAATTTCTTTAGGGGCATTCTTACCCAGTATTTGCTTGTTCATATCCCCCTCCAGGATGTGGAGAGTGATCTGAAACACCAATGAAAGCTGTGCATGGAAGGACTCTGCTTTCTAATGCAAGAGACTGAACAAATTCCATGCAACTTCTCTGGCAGGGTAGATGAGAACTTCATCTTATTTTCCAGTTCTCTGAGTTTTTGAAGCATCAGTAAAAAAATAAATGATCTTATATTTTCACTTGTTTTTTTAAAAAAATAATTATATCTATCTATCTATCTATCTGCTCGCCCGCCCACCTACAGTATCTACCCACCTACCTACCTATCTCTATCATATAAAATATAGCTTGGAGCAACCTAAATCCTGTAACCTTAAACCACAGTTGATTATGCATATTAGATATTAACACTAATTTTCCAATTTGTAGCTGGTTTCTGCTTCTAAGATTTGGCATTAACTGAGGACTTCTCGGACAGTTCTTTTTAATTTCACCACTGTGTTGCTTTGCTTTCTTGTCGGCTTCTCTTCATCTACTTGGCCTTTACTTGTATTTTACTTCCTTCTTTCCTGGGGTCTCATCTACCTTTCCCAGCTACCAACTAGTTCTAAAAACCCAGCTAATCCATGTTTTCTCTCTTTATGTTCTGTGCCTCTCCCTCCCATTTTCTACAGGTTACATTCTAAAGTTTTTTTGGAGCAGGTGTGGTCATGCTCTGAAATGTATAAGGGCAATAACTGTTCATGATTTCTCTGCTGGAGTATATCTCCTTAGAAGTCTGCCATCTAGCTTTGGATGTTCAGGTTGCTCCTGAGCAGTATAGAAACTCCAAAAGTTTGAATACAGAAGGAATGAGAAGTGAATCATCTTCAACAACAGGACAGGACAGTACTTAGTGGGGAAAAAAGATACCGTCATTTATGCATTAGGTGGATCTATCATTACATTTTTAAAGGCATATCTTCATTCTCCACATTTATTGATTCCTTTTTATCTTAACCTTAGCTCATTTTCTCTTCTCCACTATGTTACATTTTCTTTTGAGTGGTTGGGATTTTTCTTTCTTGTCCGCCCCCAAGATAATTCCCTCCTTGGAAAGAAGCGATATACTTGAATCTCTGGAAAAGAAGTAATTGGCCAGAACAATATATTCCTTAAGTCCCTTTAGATTATGAGGTTCATAATGCTACCCTTGATGAGCATTTGAAAACTGCAGCTGGTATGAAATGTGGCAATCAGACAGATTGCTATTATGTGCCTTACAGACTGTATGACAGGAATTCTGTACCAGCTGAAGTGACTTCCAATTTGTTCCTCTTTGTTCCTTGCCCCACTTAAAAAACTATTTCTTGTACTTCTATACTCAATAGTTTGGGGCCAGAATATCCAAAAAGATGGCAATCAAATCAGTTCATAACCAATTTCAGGAAATACTGCTCATTAAAGCTTATTTCCCCTCCTATGGGAGAGGTTATTAGCTGATCTGCTAGCCTTGTTATATTACTTAGTTTTTCTTGATGATTTCTTTATCAATGAGAGAGACTTTGGAGTCCTAGTGGACGATCACTTGACTATGAGCCAGCAGTGTGCAGCAGCAACCAAAAAAGCTAATACTGGGTTGTATAATAGAGGCATAGAATCAAGATCATGCAAAGTATTAGTACCACTTTATAAAACCCTAGCAAGACCACACCTGGAATACTGCAGCCAATTTTGGTCACCATATCACAAAAAAGATGTTGAGAGTTTGGAAAAAATTAAGAGAAGAACAACTAAGATGATCAAAAGCCTGGAAACTAAAACATACGAAGAATGGCTGCGGGACTTGGGTTTGGCTAGTCTAAAGAAAAGAAGAAATAAGGGAGATATGATAGCAGTATTCCAATATTTGCGGGGCTATCACCACGTTATTCACCAAAGCACCAGAGGGCAGGACGAGAAACAATGGTTGGAAACTGATCAAAGAGAGAAACAACCTGGAATTAAGGAGAAACTTCCTGACAGTGAGGATAATTAACCAGTGGAACAGCTTGCCTCCAGAAATCGTGGGCGCTCCATCACTGGAGATTTTCAAGAAGAGACTGGACAGCCACTTATCTGAGATGGTATAGGTTCTCCTGCTTGAGCAGGCGGCTGGACTAGAAGACCTCCAAGGTCCCTTTCAGCTCTACACTCTACTCAATCTATTTCTTTATAGTTATAGGAATACAGTACCATTAATCCAAACTTGGCATCCTCTACATATGTTGGAATTAGAACTCCTAAAATGTTCACAGCTTTGCTGGAAATTTTAGTAGCTGTGACCTATAGATCTTGAAAACATCATGCTTGAGAAGAGTATAAGCTTGCTATACTTCATAACATTATAACAATAATTTCTAGTATACTGGCTGGGATTTTTTCATTTGCATTTCCTGACCAGCAGGTGTAATGATGTGCATTTTATTATAGTAGTATAAATTTTGGAAAGCATATGCAAGTTATGATTGTCACAATTATAATATCTTAAAATATCATTCACAATGTAGGAATGTGAGTTTGATTTATTTATTATAGTAATGGTTATTTTGACAGCTCATAAATTGTTAAGCTGTTTGTCCTGTGAGAACAGAATTTTTTGTTTTCATTTAAATACTATTGACAAAGCTGTCATAAATGTCACAGTATGCCCACATTGGGTGAGTGTAGGCTATAGCATGTTTGATTTCCACTCAGTTAATTCTGGGCAGTTACAGTATAAACATAAAAACCTGAATTCTTATGTTTATGACCAATTCTCTTCCTCTTTTCTCTAGCTCTCCAACTATATCTTCTCTCCTAATATTTGATCTGCCCTGTCCTGAGGCCTAAGAAAGATTATATTTGCATGGCATAACTTAAAAACAGGTAATTGAAAAAGCATATGAAGCCATTGTACTCAAATCATGCATGGGTCTTTAACCAAGCAGAATTCAAATAACCATCATTTTGGGTTCCTGGAAACTAGGGCTTGTTCTGAAGTACACATTAAGCTACTAAGAATGATTAAAATGCTGCAGCTGATGTGTAAAATAGTAGCATGCCTACTAATTAGCCAGCTCTTTATAGGAATAGTGACAATAACTATATCATGACAGCACTACAACCAATGAGGTTAATCTTTAGTTTATTCATAAACTAAAGAGTTTATATTCAGAAGAAGGAGAAAAGGGAGAGAGAAATCTGCTATTGCTCTCAAACATGGGTCTTGTAATTCAGTTGTTTTTTTTTGCTCAGGTCTTCTATTCCACTGGAGATATAAATTGATATAACATTTCTGTGCAACTTCTGATATGATATTGAACCAGAAAAAATATTTTCTATTTAATTTTGAAATGTCTTTGAGTATCTCTTTGTTATCGATGAATGCTCCTGCAGCTCTGTGTTAGATATCTTTTCTAACACCTTTTAGCTTAGTGTGAATATAATCCTGAACTGTCAGTCATAGGAGCCAAAGGGAACCCTATTCTTGATTGTCTTAAAAGGTCATTGAATTGCATACATAATTTAGAATAGCTCATTGAGTCTAGGAACATAATATTTCTGATATCTCTTAAGGGCTTATCCTATGGAATATGAATTGTATATCCATTTTATGCTATGGCTATAACTGAGCAAATAACTTTGGTGTTGTGTGACATTTGTGTTCATTTTGCCCTATAAGAGTCTTCTACATTAGATATAAAGCTACATAGTATTTTGAATTGTGCACAGAACATTGATCCAATTTGTCTCAGATCCTGAATATTAAAG
The DNA here is from genome assembly GCF_001527695.2 of Protobothrops mucrosquamatus. Lineage (NCBI taxonomy): Eukaryota > Metazoa > Chordata > Lepidosauria > Squamata > Viperidae > Protobothrops > Protobothrops mucrosquamatus. The sequence goes on from NW_015387181.1 coordinate 357,792, forward strand.
CTTGGTTTAGCTAAGGCATTAAAACATTAAACCATCAGTATATTCACCGAGGTCTAACTAAGGTGGTCCACTTCAGATGGTTATTCTGCACTTTCACTGGCATGAGGGCTTAAAGAATTTGATCTTGCTTACTCACTTTTAGCAATGGAGAAGTTAAAATGGAGACCAGTTCAATTCAGTGGAGAAGGTGGTAGGCCTACAAAAGGCTCTGGCAAGAATAGTTTATCTGGACTGGGTTGAGGCTGGAATATAGCATTAAGCTGATATTGTGGATGACACTTGTGGATGACATCTGGAATCCATCCTGGCCCTTTTTGATCTCTCAGTGACTTTTTGGGTGGGCTGGTTCAGGGTTTGGGAATGGGAGGCATTTTTCTTCAGAGATTCTCCTCATTCCTCTGAAGCTTGTTCCAATCAGTGTTGGTAGGTAAGGAAAGGGCCAGCCCTAAGCTTCTGTTAGTTTGGATGTCACAGAACCTGACTCTCACTCCGCTTTGATTTAACATTTACATGAATCTGTTGGTTGACATTATAGATTGGGTGAAGTTTCATCAGTATACTAATGACACTTAGTTATACATCTTTGCCCTGAGCTGTCCAAGCGATGCTGCTCTACTGCTTTTCCAATGTCTGGAGGCTGTGTGGGTCTAGATAGGGAAGAACTGGCTTTAACTCAACCCTGCCGAGACACATGAGCACTAGTTAAAATCTCATGGACATGAGATGGAAACCAACCCAACTGGTCTAGTGCTGCATGATTTAAACAGGTGCTCCTTTACACTGGCATATCTTAAATATCTTAAATGTCACGGCATCAGAAACCTTTAGTTATTGAGTGAATTAGATCTGTAATAGATAAATGCTGCAGATGAATCTATTCTGAAGAGCAATCTTTCCTCCTTAGCAAAAAGTTGTGATTCAAAAGCTCATGTTGACCTTTTAGGCTTCTTTATCTTTACCAGCAATCAAATATTAATGTTGTCATTTTAACCCTATTCCCACTATGAAGGCAGTTGACCTAGATCTCTGAAAATCTCTGGTTATCATTGCTATTAGCCTTTCTAAATTTGGTTTTGCATTGTCTTTCATAAAGCAATTTTTCATAATGAACTGGGCCAGTATTTTAATCTCATTATATGTGTTCAGCCTGAAACTTTTGAACTTTTAATGTGTTGTATTAAATGTTTTTTTAAATATGACACATACTATTAAATGAGGTGCTCACATTTCAACAAGAGTGTGCATTAACATATCATGGCACCTTCCTAGGGCTGACCACTATGGCTGTTTTTCAAATGCTTTTTTTTTTTTCAAGGAATCACATCATGTGTCGCTTTAATGCTTTGCTGCTCTTTTTCTAGCATTGTTCCTATTGCACAAGCTCCAAGAATCTGGATGAAAAAAAATGGATAACTTGTAATAACATTTATACATTTGTGGCTGAATATGGCTGTTAAATTCAGCTTAATATCAGTTCTGAATATGAGAAGATTAATCATTGCTGTCACTTATGAGGGTTGCATAATGAATGGGCATTAATCAACAACAGACACGCAACTTGTAGTTTTAAAAAAAGCACTGATTGATTTCTTCTGCTTTGCTAAGGCCTGAAAAATCTTTCAAAATGGTGAATTTTGAGAATTCAAAACTAATTTTGAGCTTACAGCTGGCAATTAAAGCTGATAATAGTTACCTAGGAGACTATTGTTCCTTTTCTTTGATGACCATTGCTTCCAATGGAAAGGAAATAAATTATGCCACTCAAAAGAGTTTTTTCCTCTCTCCTAGAAAATCAGTGGGATTTAGATATTGTCAGGGATTTTGAGTATTTTCTAGGGCACAGACAACCACATTAATGTGCCATCCACTTTTCTTTGAATTGGCAGAATAATATTGCCATGAAATGTGATTTAGATGCTCTGTTCTGCCACCACTAAAAAGAATTGGTGGTATCCTTAGCTGTTTTAATATGGGACAAGATAAAGAACATGGTTGGTAGAATTCTCCAACTTCATTTTTCCTGCTACTAAGTATTGTCTGCCAAAGGGAAAATAACCAATTACTCTTCCTAATGTGAGCTGCAGTGAGCAAATCCTATTTGGAATTCTGTGTCCATTATTGGCACTGCCATTTTAAAAAAACAATCACAGATGTGATGTGATGTGGGAATGACCTTGAGAGACAGGGAGAGTTACAGTCTGGACAGTTGGCATGTAAAAGATGTCTCTGCCTACAGAAGTGGGGCTGGCAGGGGAAATGTTTCACAAAGGATCCTCCTTAGTTTTCAAAAGGGTAAAAGCAAAGGAGGGGATATATGCTTTGAATCTTGTAAGATTCTGTTAACAAAACATAATAGTGAGGTTCTGGAACTTGATTTTTATGAGGAGTGGGCATGGGAATTGTTAACCCACAGAAGAGATGACTTAGAGAATATACAGTAAAGTACAGGTCTTGAATTATCTGAAGGGTTGTTTCATGGGAGAAAGAGTGGACTCGTTCTGTATTGCTGCAGAGAGTAGGATCAGTACCAGTGGTTTAAAAATACAATGAAGTGGATTCAGGCTAGATGTCAGGAGGGACTTCCTGATGATATTGGCTGAGCCATGAATTGGCTGACACAGGAAGTGTTGAGTTCTCTTTCACTCAAGGTCTTCAAGCAGAGGATGGATGGCCATCTCTCAGAGATATCTCAGGAATCATACATTGAGTTGGGTGTTGACCTAACTTCCCCATAGACTATTTACTGCTTTTTCTTACTAAGTCCTATGCTAACTTAAAATCATTTTGGGCTACCTTTCCCATACATTTTAGTACATTATTTAATTGCCCTGCAAATTAATAGTCACAAAAATGATTTAATAAACTGTACCAATGTAATTCAAGTTTTATTTCTGGACCCATGCAGTGTTAAAGTCCTGACTTAACTGACACTGGGAGGTCCTAGATCGTAACAGTGTTATATTGTTTGATAATGGGAAATTCTAAGCACACTTGAATAATGCTGTTTATACAAAATTACTTGCTTGAAGTTTCTCAAATGTAAAAGACAGATGCTATTCAAAATAGCCACAACCTCTTTAAAATAAGTGAGCAACTCCAAACAGTCAGGCTTATGTCAGATTCTGGACATAGTGCTCAGACTCTATAAACTGGAGTTGCCTCGAGAATTTTAGAAAAATATGGGTAATCCTAATTTAACAGATTTCCCACTTAAATTTAATGTTATTTTGTAGTCTCTTTTTTATGGTTGTGGTGCTTTATGAAATTCGCACCACATTTGCTTTGTGTTAGGAAAGACAAATGGGAAATAGAAGGATCTTTAGCCATTAGACTAAATTTTAAGTGACTTGAATAGCCTGGTCTATATTTACTTGTAGATGACGTTAAAAGCAAAGTTTCATGCTATTACAACAGACTATCTCAGCCTTACTTCGGATAACTTTTAGTGACTTCAGTTTGTGTATGTGATTTCTACAGAGGATAGATAAGAGAGTTCTAGAAACAATTCTGATACCTACACACATTTGGTAGTAAAACTGCTGAATGAAGTCTGTGTACAGGGACTTAAACTAGCTTTGTGTTTAAGTAATTGTGCTCTGTATCTGAGTGGTCTATGGCTCAACAATGTTCTGCAGATATTACAAAAACATTATGTCTCCAGTGCTCTCTCTATCTCTCAAGCAAAAGAATTTGAATTGCATAATGCAGTCCCTAGACATCTTCCCTCTTAAAAGTGTTTGTAGCGCATAGCAGTATTTTCTTAATCCCCCAGGAGCTGTTATTTAAGAAGTCACACTGACATTTACAGTGAAAGGACTAGGATTGGAAAGGGGGCAGGAGGAGAAAATATTTCAAAACCACCCAATAGAATACATTTATGAATAGTAATCTCTAAATGTTAGTTCACACACATGCATATTCATCAGCTGGTGACTGGGATTATTTGTATGAGCGAAATGGATATTTTAGATCAAGCTTCCCAAATGGAAAATTATTCTGGGAGCTAAGCTGAGAGGATCCTGATAACAAAGAAATAAAACTTACAATGCTCTCTTTAATAACTGCCATTCTCATTTTACTGAGATTTAAATCTGGTGTAGGATTATTTGACAGAAATTACTCACAAGCTACATCAGCAATCAGTTGCTGCAAATAACAATATGGCCTTGTTAATAGTGCTATCACATATTCAGGGGTGAGAAACACAAAAACCATTATGTATTAGTAAACTCTGAAGTGTTTCTGTAATTTGTGTGTATGTTTACAGTTCTTTCAAATGTTTTGGGTATTTTGCTACCCAATGATTTCAGAACTTCAAACAGGTTCTACCATCCAAATAGTGTGCAAGTAAACAACACTGAAATTTGGAGCTTGTCCCATTTGTTTTATAAACTAAGCCATCCAACATGCAATATGCTAAACTGAAAAAGCAATTGACCTTCTAGTTCAAGCAATTCAGTTAAAGGAATAGCCAGGGCCTGTTGTGTGAACAATTAATTAAACCACCAGGTTCCTTTGGGTTTAACATGCCCTGTACACATTTGATAAATTTTTAACTCTCTTAATATTGAATTGATGTACCACACAAATTCTAAGACAAGATGGGTTTCATGATTCTTCCTTACAAGAATCATTGATATCTATTAATCTGAAAAAAGTTACAAGATTATTTACAAGGTTTTAGGGTTCTACAAATCTGCATCCAGAGTTGTAGCCTTGAAATGCAGAAGATTTAGAGCAACAGTGAATTTCCACCAAAGTCACCATGCTGTCAAAATCACTCCAAGACTGCAACATAAAATCATTTAGAAAGTCACAAAGAACCCCCCAGGGATCTGCAGGCCTTTCTTGTCTTGGCTAAAGTCAGTGTTGCCTATGCTCTGCCTATGATAAATAAGCTCATTGGATAAAAGTGAGCTTCATGGCTGAATAGCAAGATGGAAGTCATTGCCCACTAAAAAGTACATTGCAAACTTCTCAGATTTGCTGAAACGTACCTGGAAGGTCCTTTAGGTTGTTAAAGGAATGCAGATAAATAAAAAATGGAACTGTTCTGAGTTTATAGATATCAGTATTTCTGGGAGAAGCCAACAATTGCATTCTATAATAACTTCATACCAATCATTCAAGCCTAAATGTGGTAGTATCATGGTTTGGGGATTCTTTGCTTCCTCAAGGCCTGGATATCTTACCATCATTGAACAAACCATGAATTCTTATCCAAATCAGAAAATTCTACTAGAGAATTTTAGATTATTTATCCATCAGCCTGCATGCAAGTTGCTCATTCAAATGGGCGGAGCATTTATCTTAAATATACAAGAGAAGAGGTTTTTAAGGAGAACAATTTCAGTACTTGGGGAAGAGAAAATCAAAGTTCAGATCAAATTCCATAGAAATGTTGTGTCAGTAACTGATGTAAGCAGTTCATGCTAGGAAACACTCAAATGATACAAGATCTAACAATATACTATTCAGTATTGAGTTAGATTCCTACACTATCATGTAAGATACTGATAACTAGTTAATAACACTGACCTCTAATTGATTTGGGGTCAGCACCCAGTTTTTCACTATTTTTATATCTGTATAACTTTACTTCTAATAAACATCTTATAAATGAACAAAATGAACCAACAAAATGAAATTCAATGATGAGAAACGTAAGATTCTACATTTAGGCAAGAAAAACCAAATGCACAGGAATAGAGTAGGTGATATCTGGCTCAATAGTAATAACTTAGAAAGGGATATTGGAGTCCCAGTTATAATCATTTAAATTTGAGCCAGCAGTGCGTTGCAGCTACCAAAAAAGCCAACACTGTCTTAAGCTGCAGTAACAGAGAGATAGAATCAAGATCACATGAAATGTTCGTATTACTTTATAATGCCTTGATAAGACCACATTGGGAATATTGCATCCAGTTTTGGTTGCCGTGATATAAAAAATATGTTAAGACTGTAGAAAGAGTGCAGAGAAGAGCAACAAAGATGATTAGGGGTCTGGGGGATAAAACATACGAAGAACGGTTTCAGGAATTGGGTATGTCTAGCTTAATGAAAAGAAGGGCTAGGGGTGACATGATAGCAGTGTTCCAATACCTAAGGACCACCACAAAAAAGAGGGGGGGTCAACCTATTCTCCAAAGCACCTGAAGGCAGAAGAAGAAGCAATGGATGGAAACTAATCAAGGAAACCAATCTAGAAACAAGGAGAAATTTCCTGACAGAACAATTACTCAGTGGAATGGCTTACCTTCAGAAGTTGTGGGTGCTCCAACACTGGAGGTTTTTAAGAAGTGATGGGACAACCATTTGTCTGATTTGTCCTGAAAGGCCCCTTTCAACTCTATTATTCTGGTAATTATTTTTGCCATTAAACTAATTGTTACATTCTGGTACTATTAAGCATTAATAATAATGTGTACATTATTTGAAGTTTAAATTCAAAGTTTCTTATGCCATAGTATAATATTTAATGAAATATTAATTATTTATAAAAATATGAGACATTAGTACAATGGTACCTTGGTACTCAGCTGCTTTGAAACTCATAAATTTGGTACTCAATGCATTTTGATGCAAAATTTTTGTCCCAGTACTCATTTGTTTAGTACTCAACGCACAAGCTAGAACTTGTCACTGTCAGCTGCCTTGTGACTCACTACATTATTCCTTATGGGAAAAATTTGTTTGGCACTCATTGTTTTTGGTAATCATTGCATCACCTGGAACAAATTAATGATTTGATTCTTGTTTGCTTCCCCTTTTTAATGTAACATTTATGTTTGGAGTCCTTTAAGAAGAGATTCAATTTTCAAGCTGATAGATATAATAACACAAATCTATATCCAAGCATATTCTTTTGTAAAAACACTACTGTATTGACTGAACTGAAACCCAATTCAATTAGATGCAAATTTGGGAAAGCTAATAGCATTAATGGAGTATTGTTCTGCTACAAAATTAGACAGACAGACAGAAGGCATTTTTTGCCAGAGTTGTAAATATCCACTCCGTTTAAAATTGGCTTTGCATTCATCATTATGGCATAATTCCAAAATTTCAACTTGATGTGTAATATTTACATCACGCATATTTACTTCATTTTTATTGGATTAATGAACTAATTACCCATTTCATCAATGGATCTTGTATGACTAATTGGTCTGAATTTCAAAATCTAAGTTAAATTTTGATGCACTATTATGAAAGAATATTCTGCAAAGTTGACATTGTGTTTCCACAACACTATGTGACTTACCACATTCACAATTAACATTAAGGTATAAGTAATTAATACATCTTTGGCTTTGTAAAATGTTTTTTAAAAAATATTGAAAGGGGCCTTTTGGATACTTACTGAATAATTCACATATTGATTTTTAAATATTATAAGTCTTTATCATGCTATTGTACATTTTACATGAAAATTATCATAAAGAAAAGATAGTTTCATTGCTTTAATTAAAAATGGTTATATAATAGTAAATATCACATAGAATTGTTCTTAGTAAAAGATTCAATGTGGTTTGGTAAACAGTAACAGTAACATTATTACTTATTTAGAGCGTGGTTTCAAAGTTAGGGATCTGGACAGACTTGAACACTGGGCACTATCTAACAAAATGAAATTCAATGGTGAAAAAAGCAAGGTTCTACATTTAGGCAAGAAAAACCAAATGCACAAGTACAGCATAGGTGGCATCTTGCTCAATAGTAGTAACTGTGAGAGGGACCTCGGAGTCCTAGTGGACGATCACCTAAATATGAGCCAGCAGTGTGCTGCAGCTGCCAAAAAGGCCAACACAGTGCTAGGCTGCATTAATAGAGGGATAGAATCAAGATCACGTGAAGTGTTAATACCACTTTACAATGTCTTGGTAAGGCCACACTTGGAAGACTGCATCCAGTTTTGGTCACTGCGAAGTAAAAAAGATGTTGAGACGTTAGAAATAGTACAGAGAAGAGCAACAAAGATGATTAGGGGACTGGGGGCTAAAGCATATAAGGAACGGCTGCTGGAATTGGGTATGTCTAGTTTAATAAAGAGAAGGACGAGGGGGGACATGATAGCAGTGTTCCAATATCTCAGGGGCTGCCATAAAGAAGAGGGAGTCAAGCTATTTTCCAAAGCGCCTGGAGGCAGGACAAGAAGCAACGGGTGGAAACTAATCAAGGAGAGAAGCAATCTAGAACTAAAGAGAAACTTCCTGACAGTGAGAACAATTAACCAGTGGAACAACCTGCCTCCAGAAGCGGTGAATGCTCCAACAGTGGAAGTTTTTAAGAAGAGACTGGACAGCCATTTGTCCAAAATGGTATAGGGTTTCCTGCCTGAGCAGGGGGTTGGAGTAGATGACCTTCAAGGTCCCTTCCAACTTTACTATTATTATTATTATTATTATAACTGCATAAAAGCCACTTTCTTATAATAATCATGGCATGTTAATAGCTGCAGAGGAATTAAGCTAAGTTGACTCACTAGTTCCATCTGTTCATTACATCAATAAATAAGAGTTGCAACATCTCACAGAACCCATATTCTGAAATTGTTCTTGGGCTTGTAAGCTGTCATCAACCAGTAATCATAGAGGGCACTAATATTTCGGAAACTTTTAATGATGGAGTTGTTTTGACAAGTCTTCTCTATCCTGCGGTCTGTAAGTTTTATTTTTCTTTTTTGTGCTTTGATGTTTAGTGGATGGTAGTTTTTATTGTTTTTACGGTATTTTAGCCCAGAGATGTTTTTATCAGTTTTATATTCTGGCAAAGCTGCTGAGAGTCTTTTGTGATTGCAGTGGGATTAAAAAAAAAGGGCAAAATAAATAAAATGAATAAAATTGTGGCACATTCCAACAAACATTTAAGCCAGAACTGAACCATACATTTTTAAAAATTACATACATCTGATGAGCATAGCCACCTACCAAAATTAAAAACAGTGCTTGCTGGTACTTTATGGTATTGCCCAGGTTTAAGACCAGTGACTCACAGGAAGTATTTGGCTGCACTTACAATATTGTAGCTAAATGTGGTACAACCAACTACTGAATCCAAGGTGGTAATTATTTTTTCACATTGGACCACTACAAGCTGGATGACTTTGTTATGAAAGTTCATTCAGATCTCCTTTATGTATTATTCAGTGGTATGATTAGGATTTCTAGGAGCTGATTCTTGACCAGAGAGCTGATATCTAAAGCAGACAACTGTTGGTCTAACCAGGGCTGTGAATGTAATTAAGAATTTTTGTTCCTGCACAAAATCAAGTCTTCCTTTTAAGGAAGGGATTAGCATTGGCAGAACAAGATTCTGCAGAGCTTTGTACGATAATAACCCCTTTTTATTGTAGTTGATGTACACAATGCTTTCTGCAAGCCAGAATGTTATTACCATTGCTAAACAGCAGATTGTGCGATGTTACATGTCAATTTCTTCAAAACAGAATAAAATCTTTCTGGGAATTTTATCAAGACATTAAAAAAGTTATTACATCGCATCTTGTGAAATGGGAAAGAAACAAATCTCATGTTTCCTTCCTCTCATGCCCTCAGGATGATTTCTGGCCTTTTCTAAGAGCAGCTGGAATCAAAACAAGTTCTTTTTTTGTTTAATTTGTTTTCAATACATCAGAGCTATATTTAGCCTTTTGGCTTAGTTTCTGAAATATAATCTTCCCTCCTTTGATTTAGTTGATACTTTATCAAATTTGGATCAGCAGAAGGAAAAAAAATCAGCCGTGTTTCTTTTTCAAAGAAAAGGGAGACAGTGCTTTTCTTACTAGGCAACTGGGCCTAAAATGGACCTTCTGATTTAACTCTTTTCTTTCCAAACAGCTCTGATTCTTGTTCAAGCAAGAATCTTTATTTATTATCATTTTTTACTGTGAGCACACTGGCTCACATTAAAAATGAAATTCTGTTGCCTGCTCTCAAAAGAAAATATATATCCACCCATACACATACATAACACACATATACACACACACATATATATTAATTACAGTTGATTCTGAATACATAGAGAAAAAAAGAGTCTTGAGAGTTCACAAGGTTGATGCTATATGGTGCAAAGCAATTACAGAATCTGGTTGTTCTGCTTCGGATACCATGAAGCCTCCTCTCAGAAGGTAATGAGGAAAACAGCTCGTAAAGAGGATGTGTAGCATCCCAGACAATCCTGCAGACCCTGCTCAAGCATCACTTATATGCTTTGTCCTGGACAGAGGAAGTAAAGGTTCAATAATCTTTTCTGCCATCCTCACCACTCTCAGTACCGCCTTCCTGTTTGAAGCAGTGATGCTTCCAAACCAGACTGTAATGATGCTCTCGATTGCCCCTCTATAGAAAGTGGTAAGGACAGAGGAAGGAAGATGTGCTTTTCTCATGCAACGCAGAAAATGCAGATGCTGCTGTGCCTGCTTCACCAGTGTCTCACTGTTGAGTGACTAAGCATAGTAGTTGGTAAAAGTAGTGGTAAATGATGACTTTTCTGGAGCACTTTAAGAGTTGTAAATCATTTCTATTGATTAGGAATATTATGCTTGGATGCAACAACAAACAAACAGATATTCTGAAGAGCTGTATTCATTCAAGATAACAGTGGATCCATATGGAGAAGTGAAACATTTTTCCATGGGAGAAAGCATGAGATACAACTCAAGCACAGAAATTAATGGTTCCAAGGTTTAAATGAGAGCTTTTTTCATATGGGACAGTGGTCCCCCAACATTTCTAGCTCTGTGGATCAGCAGCAGTGATGGTGGCAGGTGGCAGAAGGGGATTAGATAGTTTCGTGCGTGCAACCTAATTCATTGCATGCACAAATTAAAATCTGCACGCTCCCCCACCACTTGCACAGCCTGATTCCTAACAGGCCACAGCCCGCTATCGGTCCATGGACTGAGAGTTGGGTACCCCTGATATGGGAGATACCATTAAATAATTATGTTCAATATCTCTGTTTATAATGTGAGCTTTAGGCAAATATTTCCTATTGATAGAATAATTGAGAGGTGTAAAATAGGACAGATGCTGATCTTAGAAAAAAGCTAAGCATGGTTGGACTAAGTAAGTAGTTAATAGGTGACCACTAAGAAATCCCAGGATTTCATACTAGACTGGATAAAAATCCAGGAGAGGACAAGAGCATAGCCATTCTATTGCCAAGAAAACAACATATGACTACAATATATAGACACTAGGGCCTGACTTGATTTAAAAGAGTATTTAGCTCTGTCTCAGATACATGTTTCCCAGTTGTTTTGTCTGTTCTCTTGTTTACAATGCTTCTTAATCCATGTGACACCTGAAAGTTCAGAACTGAAAGATTCTTCCGGATGATATAAGTAGGACACACTTTCCTACTTCCACATGTAAATTTGAAAGTACCACTGATTTGGAGTGCAGAGTAATTGATAGAAAATGAAGATGTATTTTTCCAGAAAATATCAGATGGGGAGGTTGTGGTGAGCACAGTGTGTTCTATCAGTGAGTAGGATATAATATTTTTATCCGTTTGCCCAGTGAACCACTTTTATTGCAAAACCCTCATTACATTCACTAAAGTTTCATATTCAAGGAGCTTCTGAATCTGATTTATTTTCTTATCTAGGTCCAAAGAAGGGCTGGAGTGTGTTAGTTCTGCCTGATCCAAGATGAAATGAGGTAAGGAAGGAAGGTAGAAGAAATGAAATAAAATTTGGCCTGCAAAATGTCACATGACTACTAGAGGTCAGTTAGTATTTCTCTGTATTTGTTATTTAATGGTTGTCCGAATTTTGCCCAGAACTGGAAGACCTAGTGGAAGACAACCAATGTCCTTTATATAAGGAAAAAGAAAGTAATAGTACTTGCTTTCCTTTTGGCTAGATTAAAGCTGGATATGTAGGAATTAACTGAATTATATAAACTAAATTAAACTCATAATGGCATTTATGCATGACAGTTATCTTATAAAGCAGCAGGTAGATGTTCACTTACACTGTGTGATACTTCACATCTCACCTCTGTAGAAAACAATTTAAGTAAAACATGTTAAAGATGAGTAGATTTGATTTGGCTATCCTGCTGCTATGGTAGCTCTTTGGCATGCTTTATCTTTTTATTTCCTTTTTTTCTTCATCCAATTTGGAGTTCAGCAACTTGCAATAGATATTGTCCAGAACGTATAAGCAAATCCACTCTTAACAAATATTTTCAGTGTGTTCCTTAGGGCAGCCAGTGACCCACCAGCAGCTGGGGGGAGGGGAAGCATGGATAGTTTTATGCGCACATGCTCTGCTTTCACAAATGCAGTTTGTGTGCTCACCCAATGCTTGCGTAACCCAGTTCCCAATGGGCCGAGGATTGGGGGTTGGGGGACTCCTGCCTTCGAGTTTTATTAAATATTTAGCTGATTTTTAAAAATCAGTTAAACTTGCAATCTATTAATAGGAATCATAGAATTATTTAAATGTTCTCACCTCAATGCATATAAATAGTTTTCAAACAGAGGGAGAAATCTTACATTGGACTTCCCTTCCTGTAAGATTTCCAACATTTTTTTTTCTGAGATACAAAACCAAACATCCAACAGAGGGAAAAGGATGCAATTGATAAGATGGGGACAATGTTAGGAGAACCATAGATCCATATCATTTTGCTTCTCTAGGCTAACCCTACTAATGCAAACTACACCAGTCCTGGAATAAGCATCAGTATATCTCTTTTGATACCATCCTGATGAATCCTCATCCAAGAAGGAACAGCAATAGGATGGGGAGCTTTGCTGACCAGATCACACACAGTCAGACTCGACTGCTAAGAAAAATTACATAGTCAATTTCTACAAATGACCAAGGAAGAGGTAGATAAAGATAAAATCTGGCAATGGCTTACAACTGGTACATTAATAAAAAATAAAGAAAGGCTTGATTTTGGCTGCTCAAGAGCAAGCTATTTGAACTAATGCAATCAAGGCCAACATTGAAAAATCATCAACTGATTCAAAATGCACTTTGTGCAAAGAAGCAGAAGAAACAGCAGATTATATACTCAAGAAGCTCATACAGAGTGATATAAAACAGTGAACGAAATGATTCATTGGAACATCTGTAAAAAATATCATGTGCCAGTAATGAAAAACTGATGGGAACCTATAGTTGGAAAAAATAGTCAAAAACGAGCAGGTTAAAATATTGTGAGATTTACAATACAAACTGACAAACTTAGCTCGTAATACATCAGATTTAACTGTAAGTGAAAATAAGGAAGTGTGGATAATTGATGTGGCAATACCAGGAGATAGTAGAACGGAAGACAAAGAATTGAGGTACATCACAAAGTATTAAGATTTGAAAACTGAAAAATTATGGCATAAACTAGTCATGGTATTCCCAGTGATTACTGGCACTGGGTACCATACCCAAAAAATCTTGCATGACACTTAGAAAATCTGTGCATTGACAAAATTTCCACCTATCAATTATAAATAGTCCCACTGCTTGGGTCTGCACATATACTATACTGATACATTATAACTTCCTAGATTCTTGGGAAAAACTTGATGCATATGAAGGTCTAGAGCAGCTAAAGAACTGTCAGCTGTAATTTCATATTGTTATGAGCATAATAATAACAAAATCACCACCAGTCAATTGCAAAAGGCAGCATTACTTGAAACAGCTTACATCCTGCAACAATACTTGCAGACCTGATTCTGCTAGTTTGCCTGGGGACCCAATGTGGGAGTTTCACACTGGAGGTAGCTACTAGACTGATAGCAAACTCCATCTCCTCCCCCCTCCCCCGCACTCCTTGCTTCTTCCCATCCATTTTTAATATCATATTACTATACCTTCATTGTTCACTCCATTGTTTATCTTTACTGATTCATTACTTTGATATTGTTATGTTTATACCTTTTTTCATTTCTCCATTTTTACTCTTGTAAGCCCATTGGGGAGATGGGCAGCAAATAAATTTAACACCATCAAGCAACAATACCTGTCTATTCCAATGTGTGTCTATTGAGAAGGACTCAGTTGGCAGATAAAAATGCCAAAACCAGTCTAAACATCTGGCTGACTGTGTGGCCAACCATAATATGTCATTAAACTTATATGCTGCCTCAATGTCAAGATTCAAGGTGACTCAAAATGTTCCTGGTGGATTTGAACTAGCACTCTCCTGCCTACAACACAAAATTCCTAACTATGCTATTTTAACTCTAACCCACTGGTTCCAGATTACAGCTCTGATAAAAATTCTATTTTTCTATGGAAATCAAACTTCTTATCATATGCTGTACCTATATTTTATATCATATGCATTTGTTGAAAATATTTGTATAACTGTCCATCTTAAAACCAACTCACATTCAATTTTGCCTTTTCTTTCTACTGATCATTGCATTAAAATCCTTCTTTGCTCATGGATCAAAATATTAAGGCTGACAAAATAGCCCAGATAACCTGGATATCTCAAACAACTATTCTCTAGTTATATGGATTTAATTAAATACTGCCATTTTGGTATTCGGAATATCAGATTAGGAGTTGAAGGCACATTTATTAAAAAATGATATTGAGACTAAAGGAACACAGTTCAAAAGCTTGGGCATTCTAATTACAAATCACATCCCAAAATGGTTAAAGTAGTTTTATATAATAGCACATATTGCAAATCCAAACAGATGACAGAGTGCATACAGTAAATCCAGTTAATGAGCCCCTCTTGAGGAGTAAGGGGGCCACAATTTGTATTCCCTAAGT
>NW_015387181.1:374449-402950 GCF_001527695.2 Protobothrops mucrosquamatus
TGGGTCGGGACCCCATTTGGGGTCGATCGACCATTTCATGGGGGTCGCCAAGCAAGGCTGTCCGCCATTTTTTTTGTCCGCCATTTTTTTCCCCCTTTTCCGGCGGGTGCCTTACCTCCCTTGGGCTGGGCCAGCTGGTGGTCGGCCTGCTCCGTCTCTGCCGCTTGCCAGCTACGCCTCGGCCGGCGCAGGGGGCGGAGCCACGCATGCACGGCGCTCCCGGGCAGGGAAAGTCCTCGACTTACAACTGGTTGGGTAGTCCTTGACTTACGACCGGTTTAGTCCTCGACTTACGACCGGTTTAGTCCTTGACTTACGACCGGTTGGGGTCGCGGCATTAAAAAGGTTGAGAACCACTGTCCCAGAAGGTAACAAGGAAAACAGGTCGTGAAGAGGATGTGTAGTGTCCCAGACAATCTTATGGACCCTGCTGAAGCAATGCTTATGTGCTATGTCCTGGATGGAAGGGAGGGAACTGCCAATGATATTTTCAACCATCCTCACCACTCTTTGCACAGTTCCTGTCTGATGCAGTGATGCTTCCAAACCAGACTGTGATGCTGTATGACAGGATGCTCTCGATCGTCTCTTTGTAGAAAGTGGTAAGGATAGAGGAAGGAAGATGTACTTTTCTCATGTGACCCAAAAGTGCAGGCGCTGCTGTGCCCGCTTCATCAGTGTCTTGCTGTTGAGTGACCAAGCCAGCCTATTTGTTAACTGCACACCCAGGAATTTGATGCTGGTAACCATCTCCATAGGTGAATCATTAATGCACAGATAAGTGTGGCTGTGCTTGCCTTTTCTTAAATCAACAAAGATCTCTTTGGTTTTTCCAGTATTTAAAACTAGGCTGTTTTCCTTACACCAGTTCACTAAACCCTCAACCTCCTTGTGGTAAGCACCCTCATTGTCATCATGAATAAGGCCCACTATTGTTGTATCATCTGCAAACTTCACAATATGCTTGGTGGCAAACCTAGCACAACAGTCATGGGTCAACAGGGTGAAGAGCAGAGGACTTAGGACGCAGCCCTGAGAAGAACCTGTGCTCAAGAAAATGGTGTTAGAATTATTTGTTCCAGTTCGCACATATTGGGGCCTGCTAGTAAGAAAATTAAGAATCCAATTGCACAAAGGAGTGTTTAAGCCTAAAACGCCCAGTTTGTCTACTAGTTGCTGGGGAATTGAAGTCGATGAACAACAAATGCACATGAGTATTTCTTTCCTCTAAGTGTTTCAAGCTCAGATGGAGAACAGAATAAATAACATCCTCCGTGGAGCGATGTTATCATAAGATGTAAGTATGGGGAGAGAGAGTTCAAGCCTATAAGGATCATGCAGAGGACAAAAAAGGAGAATACAGGAATCAAATTAGCCTGCAATAGCAATAGCAATAGCAATAGCAATAGCATTGCTTTACAGCCCTCTCTAAGTGGTTTACAGAATCACCATATTGCCTCCAACAATCTGGGTCCTCATTTTGCCGACCTTGGAAGGATGAAAGGCTGCGTCAACCTTGAGCTGGTGAGAATCGAACTAGCCTGCAGTACTGCATTCTAACCACTTAGCACCACAGCTCATCTTTCCCTTAGTCTTTCATCAAGCCCTGAGGAGGTGATCTGCTCAGGTAGAATTATCTTCTGAACCAGGTATTTCAACAATAACCCTAGTGCATTTTACAATTGCATATGTTTCCCATCTTATTTTCAGCTACAGTTAGGCAACACAAAACAGGATTCAGAAGTTTAATACAGTCCAATGGATTTGGCTACCCAATTTCTTGTTTACTGAGTAAATCACTGGGTTCATAAAGCACATCATGATATAATCCATGATGCAGTAACTAACCCCAACTAGGTTTGCACAGTATTCTACGCCAAAAATGTATCACATTTCGGTTGGCTGCTTACAAATGAACTCTGGTGTTGTGTTCCTATAATACAGTATATTTTAAATAACTTTGGTTTAATTCAATGTTACCAAATAAAAAGGAAACTTGTACTGACAATACATTAAGTCTTCCTTATATTAAAAGTATACTTTTTTTTCTATCAACCGTCTAACAACACTGTTTATGTAAAATAAAAGTCAACCAATCTCTAATAAGAAAGTCGTAGTCCTGAAAATTAACCTTGTCAAAACACAACAGTGTAGGACAGATGAAGAAACAAGGACCTTATAGATTCCAAAGAGCATTTTGCCTTCTCTTCATGCAAGAACATTTTGAGCTTTTGAAAGGTTATGATTGTCTCATCACATAAATATAAAATTAGTAATGGAGCAAGTCATATTTTTGAAAATGTTAAAGAAATGGGATATTTTTGTATTCTTTGGTTGATCAGTTTTCTAGTACAAAACAAAACAAAACATTACTAGATGATGGCAGATATAATAATGTAGAAGAAAAGGGTGCTGTTATTTTTCCAGTTGTTCATAATTAACGTCAGGGCTGAGCCAAAATGTCCAATTACTCTTTGTCAAAAGCACACACTATTTTGAGCAGTGCCAAATCTTTTGTATTTTTATTGCATGTTTTCACCAATTTGTTAGCTCCACTTGTTCTCACTGATGTTATCACAATGCTAGATCTGACTGAACATGTTGCATTGTGACATCATCCTATTTAGGGCATGATGAACCGTGGTGGCGCAGTGGTTAGAATGCAGTATTGCAGGCTAATTCTGCTGACTGCTGACTACCAGACGTTTGGTAGTTCAAGTCTCACTCGGCTCAAGGTTGACTCAGCCTTCCATCCTTCCAAGGTCAGTAAAATGAGGACCCAAATTGTTGGGGACAATAGGCTGACTCTATAAACTGCTTAGAGAGGGCTGTAAAGCACTGTGATGCGGTATATAAATCGATGTGCTCTTGCTCTTGCTATGATGTTAATTAGATGGGCGTCACTCATGTAATAATCCTTTCTTTTTCCTCCATTATCATTATGAATGTAGATAATGTGTAATCAAACACCTCCTATTTACAAATACAAATACAATGCAATGGCCTTCCTAAAAAGTAACAGGGAAATTATTTTGTAATATATAAGATCCAGGGAATGCCTCTTAATGTCTTCAAAGTTTAAGGAAACATTCTCTCCTGAAATAAAGTATTGATCACCTCCTAGATCCAGGTAATCACATTAATTCCTGATCTCTGCAGGATCCCAGAGGAGCAGGGGACATACTAAAAAGCAAGTATTTACTTCATTGGAATCCACATGCCCAGGGGTAGGCAACCTCAGCTCTTTTATGACTCGTGGACTTCAACTTCCAGAATTCCTGAGCCAGCCATGGCTGGCTCAGGAATTCTGGGAGTTGAAGTCCACGAGTCATAAAAGAGCCAAGGTTGCCTACCCCTGCACATGCCCAAAGGAATCCCAGGAAACACGGCAAGACATTACCCCAGGATTAATACATCCTGAAAATTAAGCTTTGCTGAATCTGAGCGATTGTGCCCGGGAAGAGATTTAAAAGCAATTGCAAAAGGATTTACCCTCTGCCCCCCATTCCCCTCAAAAAAGACTTCTGACCAACAACTTGTGTAAAGAAGAAAGAGAAGAATACTTCATTTACTGCCACAGTATAGGCTTGAACTTTAGCTCATGGCTATGCTTAATCAGATTCACTTCTAGTTATCTTCCACTGGTGCTCCAGGTGTTGTTTCTGTCACTTCATTTCCTGCATTGCTCAGTAAACTAAGGAACCAACTGGAGTTGGCAAACAGACTTGGGAGTGATTGATTCAAGAGTGTGTCCTGTGGCCTGTAGCTAACCAAGCAATCTGTAGAACCACCTACCAGATTGTTGGTGTTCTGTCTGAGGTCAAGCATGTGCATGCATGGTGGGTAAATGAGATTTACTATAGAGAGGCAAATATAGGTATTGGCAGACAAGGGATGAAGTACATGGAGATATAATTCCCAAGCAGTTCTCAAGTCCTTAAGAGCTTGTCTGGGTGAGCTTCCTAGTAGTCAGACTCTAAAGGAGCAAACAGAGGAACAGTCTCAGTCGGAGTCTGAGGGATAGTGTATTGCAGCATGATTGCCAGCCAATCTGGGTCACAAAGAAGCAGAGTGTCCATTAACAAGATTTAGAGGAAGCAAATGCACAGAATGTTGCTGTTTCCGGAAAAAAACCTGATGGGTAGTGATGGTTTTTAAATAGAGCTGGCAACCTATAATCAAAGATGGGGATTCCCTTGATGGCGAGAGGCTGTGAAGGATGTCTTTACCCTACTTAGCAAACTTGGTGACATACCACTGGGGTGGAACTTGGATCTGATCTCTCATCACTGTCAGAAGTAAAGTCTTCATCCTGGTTCATCCAAGCCGGGAATATCATCATCATCATCATCATCATCATCATCATCATCATCATTATTATTATTATTATTATTATAATATAAGCAACATGGCGACTGCTTTGGTAAGATGGTTACAGTTTATTGCAGAAGCAGAAAGATGATTCTTCAGGAAAGAGCAGAGGAGAGAAGAAGAAGAGACTGAGCACATGGGCAGTAGCTTTTTATATCCTCTCTAGCTTTTTGTTTGGAAGTTTTCCTGTTCCTGTGGCATGAACTTTGAGGATATTTCCTGTGTCACGTATTCTGACCTGAGCCCAGGTGTGCCTCTCTGGTATTACTTGATGGTAATGGTTAGTCCTATTATGTCCCAAAAGTCATCTGCTTCCCTGGGGATGGGGCTAATGACTCTTAAGAGTTTCTTTTGTCTTTCTTGACTTTCCTGGCTCCAACCTTCCTGATGGTCTTACGTCTGCATTTGTATAGGGCTGGTTCCTGCTTGGGGCAAAGAGATGATGCCAGGTTTGGTTTCTGCTTTTCAAAAAATGCTTTTAAAAATCCTTTTGGTGAAAAATATATTTTCCTGCCTTTTTAATATTTCTTTCTCTGGGGCTCTGACTTCCCTCATCACTTTATGCCATCAGCTCCTTAGCATGTTCCCCTAAGGCAGGGGTGTCAAACTGCTGGCCCGCGGGCCGGATGCGTCACGCCGAAACCACGCCCACCCCATTGCAATGGGGAAAAAGTCGTGATATATCGCAACATGTCACGTGACGTTGCGAGTTTGACACCCCTGCCCTAGAGCAACGCCTTCCAAATCTTTCTGGTGTTTGTAGCATCAATGGCAGCATCTTCTAATTCAGCTCCTTCCAAATCTGAGCTGACTGTGGCAACTGGGAAATTCCACAAGCAGTTGCTAAAATCCTTCTCAGTCTATAAAGCATCTGGGATAGGCCTTTCTACTTACTCTGCTTACTCCTCAGGGAACAAGGGGCAGATAATTACACTTAAACCAGAAATGAACAGACCATGACAAAGTGCTAGATTTTACTCTCAATATCCAGATCACTAAACAATTGTTCTGAGGCAAACACAAAGTCTAATATATGGTTACTTAGATATTTGAGGCCTGAGCAAGGATTAACTCATGGTTGATTTGGAGGCCATGAACTCCTCAGCTCTCCTAAATACAACACCTGAAACAAGGAGATTGAAGCCACCCAACCCTTGTTGGCAAAGTGACTGCAACATCAGCCCTGAGATACACCAGCAGGATTCTCAGTTTTCCCCTCTGATCCACCTTAACAAATAGGCACTCATGCCCAGTCAGGAACAGATGCCCACCAGCAGGAAATTATTTTCAGTGCCACCCCAGGTTCCCAGTTTTGGCACTGAGGCTAAAAAAGAATCAAAATCTGGGAAAGCAGATATATGGGCGAGCAATATTAGAGTCCTTACCCTATCAGATTTTAGTAATGCATGCCAGAACTACCAGATGTTTTCCTTACAGAGAAACTTGGCATTTACCATCATCAACTGAAAGCGAATGTCACCAATCATCACTTATAATACTACAGAAAAGAAGACACAATGGCCCGCAGCAAAAAGCAACTACAAATACAGGGAGCATGACTGGTAAATTGGCAGGAAAAGAAAAGTGTAATTAATAGTTTTATAATTTAAGGGCTTTTTAAAGAGATTTTTGTGTGTGTGTCACAATCATTCATTTTGAGTCTCCTCTCCCCAAATAGGGAATATCGACTGCAATCTTATTTTCTGTGTTAATAAAGAACTTTTCTGTTGTACATTCTGCTCCCAGAAAGAACTACTTGGAGCATTCGAATTAGACTCTTTACCATAAATGCACGAAGCAGCAAACTAGTTGAGCCCTTCTGGATTTGTGATGCAAGGGCTGAAATGACAGATCGAGGTAGGCAAGCTTCAATGAAAACAAATGGGTGCCAATTCGTTCCTCCAGAACACAGGTGGTGTGTGTTATGCAGGGAAAGTGAGCCAACTCATTTTGTTCAGGCAGGAGTGTGGCTGAGCCAAGTTTCTGACAGGCAGATAGCTTGCCTCGTAGAGTGGAAATCTAAATGAGAAACTCACAGCAGGCTGGTTTTTATAGATGCTGATTTAAATGAAGTGTCAATACAAACAGAATAATATAACCATTTTTATGCCGGATAGAAATTCAGAGAAATATAGTAATAAAATAATAACATGAAAGGGTATAGGGAAAAAAAACACAGAATTTTATTTTTTTTATTGCTGCACATAACTAAAACATTTGTTTACATAAATATAGTAACAATGAATGTACTGTTTAGACTCTAGTTCATGGGAGGCAGGCAACAGTTACATTAGCTTGCAAAATAACTTTTTTATTAGAAATTATAGCTTACATAGAGTAACTTGAGCAAGTTTGTAGTAAAAGTAGACTTTTGTTATGCTTCTGGCATCCTGACCAATATGTGCCAGGATGTTCTCACTGTTAGCTGCGAATGCTGCATATCAGAAAAATATGACTAAAGCTGCTAAATTAGTCTACGAAATGTTCCTAAAAAGTATTATATGAAAGCCTTGATTGACCAAAGCCACGATGGGTGGTTGAAATCATTATTAATGGACACATCTGATAAAGATCACAGCATGTGGAAGATTGTGACTTAAAATATAAAAATGGTAAATGGCAAATTTCAGAAGTTAAGCAATTAAAGAAAAATGAGTATGTTGGGTGTCTGTGAAATTAAAGAAAAGACAAAAGATCTAATAGATTGAATGAAGATGATCTGATCTGGTGGAGTAAAGCTGATGAGTATGTGTAGGGAGATGAAAGTGTAATTATGAATGAAAGAACTAAAATGTCACAAAGTACAAATCAGTGCCATCTAGGTAGTTAGTTGTAACATGTTCTTTTTTTTGAAAGTAAAATTATTTTAGATTCAAATTTGCAAGATACTACATGCATTTTTTTCTGACCTTGTGACAAAAGTAACTCTGACTATCGCCTTGTTTTTTGTAAGATGACAATTGATCAATTAAATTCTCATTAGAATGATGAGCCATGCTTTCAAGGTGTCTGGAACTAAGTTCTTGATCCTTATAGTAAAATAAGCAAAAATCCCTCCAAATCTGTCAAAACATATTTTCTCACCTTACAATGAAACATTGGGAATTCAGCTGATTCCAAATACACTGAACTACCCCATAACAACAAACCTCATTGCTCCTAATCAAATCTGGTTCTTTCCATCAGTTTTCCATTTTCTTGCTAAGCTATTAGGAGGAGGAGGATTTCTAAATTCAGCATGTTGTGTAATACATATAATATAATCATAATGACAGAATGATAAGCAATCTGTAATTAATAATAATAGAAGTGCAGTAGCAAATATTCAATTAAAAGGGTTTACCCTTAAAAACATTTAAATTGATAGGTTTCACTGGATGCGTTATAATAGCATAGTAATTAGTAAAATTGGATTAATAATGCATTAAAATGTATTGCATTTGTGTGCTTTAACTGGCAAGAGGAAATGAAACCAGTCAGTTTAAATTAGATTATTAAATGATTGCCGCACCTTAATGCCATTTCTCCCCTCCTTGTTTTTTGGAGACATATTTCTGCTGATAGCAGTTCTTGAGGCAGGAGCAATACTCCTGGCCTTGGGCTGCTTCTATCGTTCTTACTTGTTAAGTTTCTTTTCCCAACTATTTCTTATCTCCCTCTTTCTGCCAAATAAAGAGCTGACATTTTGATCAAGAGAAGAAGCAGGGATGGAAATGCACATAAAAAGGACTATCAGATTGAAAGGACTCCCCCGAGTGGACACATGTATAAATGTATAGAGAAAAACTCATCTCTAATGCAACCTTGGGGACTTGAATTATTTACACTCTTTTAATCCCCTTAACTTCAAATCAAGATAACTCATATTGCTTTACAGCCAAGCTTTCAGTTGTGCTATGCGTTCAGGAACAATTCCTGAGCAATCACTGAATTTAACAAATTCATAATCCACCTGCATTTTCTACAAGTATTTTGAGAGCTTAGGCACCTCTTCTTCATTCCCGTTTACTTTTATCGAAATCATTTTTACAGTTTGTATATGTGGTAGGCAAAATAATAAGGATACTATGGTCCACAGAGAACAGGAAACAGAGTTATTTGCTTCTACCCTATATAAGCCTTTTGGAATGTGAGCGAAGTTATAAAGCCTGGATAGGCCCTTACAATTAGCTCTGATACTATTTACTATCTTAACGCTATTAGAGACTTGTTTGAAAAATCACTGGGTGAGTTTACCTTTACTCTGAATAAAAGAAAAATTAATCACGAGTTTGAGAGCTTAAAGAATTTAAAATAAACAGCAAAAACTAAGTTAAGATTTAGTTATTAATAAGATCCAAGAAAGTAACACTGGATTAAATTTGCAAAATTGCAGACAATTAAATTTGAAATGTTGACTGATTCTACAACTTTTTTGAACTAACCATAGCAAAAAAAATGCCTTCCCATGAGAACCACAATTATTTTGGATATCTTGGCTTATAACAAAGATAAGTGACTTTATGATTTTAGAAACTGGACACTGGAGAGGACTAAGGATTCTATAAGGAAGGGGAAAAATACAAGCCGGCTTTTAGCATTGATTAACTCTGACTAAGAAAATGATGCAAAACATCATAACACTAGAAATACTAAGAGACACTTTTATGAATGGAACCAGAAATTAGCAGTTGCAATATCAGTGAGCCATGGTGGTGCAGTTTTCCTAGATCAGGGAATCCTTCCGACAGTCAACCATATCCTTTCACCTCATGGTTTTATTGCAATGTACTCTACATTGGGGCTGCTCTTGAAGATTACCCAGAACCTTCAGCTGGTCCAGAATGCAATGATACAGGCAGTGATAGGCATGCCTTGATATGCCCATGTAATACTTCTGCTTTGCAAGTTATCTGGTTGCCACTTTGCTTTCAGGTACAATTCAAGGTCCTGGTAGCTACTGTGAAATCTTACATGGCATAGAGCCTTTTACTTGAGGTACTACCTGTCTCCCACAGCATCTGCCTGACTGGTTTGATTTGGAAACATTGGTGCACTCCAGGTTCCACTCATAAATAGCACATCTCTTTCTTAGTCCGATTCCTGAGACTAAATAAATCATTTGGTTTAATGCCTAGTGGGTCCTTGGTGAATTAAATCTTGTGGAATTCAACAAATTGTATTGATTAAAATATTCATTTAGCTTCAATACATTTAAATGTCTGAATTGATTTGAATAATTGATTCAAATATTTGAATTTTTGCTTTACCTCCTGACTCTTTTATTACAGTTGTGCAACCTTGTTTAATTAAGTAGTGCAGAACACTCTGCTTATACCATTCGCTTTCAACAGTATTGACACATTAATAATCTATATCGAGTCTTAGTGCAAGGTGGAAACTCAATCTTTCCTTCTCATTTCCTAACATTTACTGGCTTTCGAGTTCCAGGGACGTTACTGCTGATAAGTGCTCATGATTCTTTCTATGTCTATCCTGCCTCTCAATGGACTGTTATCTCGCAGAGGCATAAAATCCCTCCCAGACTGTATTTAATATTGGAAATGATGGATGGGGATGGAAACTGTTCAAAGGGGATGGAAATCTTCTAGAGGAAACAGAGATATTCAGGATCTCTGACGAATGGAAAAGAAGTCAGGGGGGATCTTCGTGTGCTTGAAAAAGCCCCCTTGTATAAAAAAATGAGAGATCTTGAAAGTTCTGTTTTCAGACATACCAGAATTATAAGGTGACCAACTTTTTTACAATGAAAAGGAGGACACAGATAAATTGAAGAAAAAAATATCGTAAATAAAAGAAACATTTTATTCATTGCAACAATAATACAGACAACTTGCATGTGCAAAGTTTGCCAGCCGGGGTTTTGGCGCGCTCAGCAGCAACTCCTATTGGCTTTCGAAAGCCAATAGCGGGAGTAGCACAGCTCATGCAAAAGTTGGGAAAAAAACCATCAAAAAAGGTGCCGGAACGCCGTTCTGAGCGTTCTATGAGAGAGAAAAAAAGCCCTGCAGTTTAGTCTTCAAATATTAAAAAGGAGGACATGTAAGAGGA
Source organism: Protobothrops mucrosquamatus (assembly GCF_001527695.2). NCBI lineage: Eukaryota > Metazoa > Chordata > Lepidosauria > Squamata > Viperidae > Protobothrops > Protobothrops mucrosquamatus. The sequence goes on from NW_015387181.1 coordinate 384,872, forward strand.
CACTTTTCGAGGGAGGACAGAACTTACAAAAGGAGGACTGTCCTCCCTAAAGGAGGACGGTTGGTCACCTTAAGAATTAATAACTGCCTTACTTATTTAATAAACTCTGCAGTAGTTTTCTGTCATACTTTGAACACTTAGGACCTTAAAAGGCCACATGCAGAGATCATGAGACTTCATTAAATTAGGTTGCGTGAGGGCTAGTATAGGTCATGCATATTCCAGACTGTAAGCTAGAAAGAAAAACAATATTACCTTTTCCCAAATTAACTTGCCCATTTTTTGAAATGTATTTTCTTCATTTGCCTTTATTTTCACTAGAAAAAATATACATGCGTACAAGTGTCATGCCTGCTGTAATGCTAGAAATATATATCTGGAACCTGTATTTTTACTCCCTTTCCATCCCCTCAGTCTTTAATTAAAATTATACTTTTCTGCTACTAATCTTGTTTCAATCTTATTATGAACCTTCATTTAACATTTTTTTTGATCAGCTGCTTTGAGCTGGCATGGAAGAAAGAAGATTTTTTGTTTATTTGTAGTATATAATCCAGCTTCACGCTTCCCCTCAATTTAATTAGGAATTAAGTGAAGCACTCAATTAGACAGAGAATCACATTTCTGTAACTCTCCTTATAGTGTAATAGTGAGGAAGATTATTTTAATTTTTAGTGAGTCTCTGGTTCTTCCTGTACTTGAAGAGAAATACACAATGTATTTTTTTGTGTATAAAGAAACAGGACTAAGCTTTTAAAACATACAGTCATATCAGCTCATACTTGATTGCCTGATTTGAGGGCAGCAATTTTTTTTAAGAGGAGGCCATAGAGTTGTATATACATCCTAACATGCTCGCCATGATACTACAAACCAGAGAACACCTGGTGTACTGAAGGAGCACTGATATGAAAACAGTGCTAAAATCAATCATTCAACAAATCAGTAATTTCTTTGTTCCCTTACTCAAACACTGGCTAACAGGATATCAGTATAGAATAGCTATAGGACAAATTTATGAGTAAATTTGTTGTGAACTTCTGTGATATTCTCCTAGGAAAATAGATAAGAGAATATGATGTCAATGCTCCTATGTGTCTTTGTCTTCAGATCTATTTTGGAAAAGCATCTGATTAGATAGATGAATGAATCACACTATCCCCCTCCTTGTATTCAAGATATTAAAGTATCTGGCCTACAGAAATCAGCGTTACAATGGCTGAGGCGCAGGAAATTACATTCCTGAAAGCCTTCTCACCTTGAAATTCTTATGAAAAGTTGAGCTGTCATAAATAAATAAACATTGTCTTTGAAATTGTGAGAGCTGCGGTTGGGGATTTCTACACTTTATTACCTTCTTCTAGTACCTGTTTAAGAGGAATAGTGCCAGTGCGTTCTTGTGCATTTGTTGCCACTAAGAAATCTACAAACGTGTGGAACAAGTATGTTTTATCCTTTCCCCTAGTCCAGGGGTAGGCAACCTTGGCTCTTTTATGACTCGTGGACTTCAACTCCCAGAATTCCTGAGCCAGCATGGCTGGCTCAGGAATTCTGGGATTTGAAGTCCACGAGTCATAAAAGAGCCAAGGTTGCCTACCCCTGCCCTAGTCACATGGAACCAGTTCATGATGACATTTTAAGGTTGGGGAGATGCGCAGGGCCGTTTCCCCCATCTTTGGGTACAGTTAAGTGCCAAAGTAGACCTTTTGTGATGAGAAAGGGGAATAATCCACGGAAGGCACAAGATTCCAGTGATTCTTGTAACCTGATTTGCGTTTACCGAATTCTTTCCACTAAACAAAGACTGGTGAGTTAGGTTTCTTTTTTCTCCCCCTCTCTAAGGAATATAGGCCCTCTCCTACTATAAATTAATCCGTTTTGGACTTTATCACTGTATAGCGCTTTAAAAAAAAAAGGTGTGTGTGAGTTGCATTACAGCGATAGCTCCCGACGAGAGGAGGCTAGACAACTACGATCCCCAGAATCCTTTGCGGCGGGAAAAGATGGTATTAGTCGCCGTCGTAAATTGCTTAAAAAAAAAAAAGAAAAAGAAAGAAAGACGTACTCTATGCCCGGGTCGCTTTACGGCCGAGAATCGGATCCGCTTCCGGTAGAAGTTGGCGGAGGGATCGGTCCAGTGGTTCCTTGTAGCCCGGAGACGTGACGCTTCTTGCTTTGCGATGGGAAGAAGCCGATTGTGACATTCTCTTCGCTCCCTCCCGCCCCCTCCTCCCTTGCCCGGACAAAGCGGGCCCCTCCAGGCCTGTCGGGATGGAGGAAGAGAGCATGGAGGAGGAGGGGGGCGGCGGCGGCGGCGGCAGCATCAGTAGCAGCAGCAGCAGCTACGAGGCCTTCATGGATGACCAGAACCACAACAACTGGGATCCTGCGGCGGGAGGGCGAGGCGGAGGCTACGGGCTGTCTCCTTCGCCTTGCCCGGGAGAGTCCCGTAGCGCGTGTGGGCACAGGGTAGCAGAGGAGCTTGAGATCCACATGATGTCCGAGGCCGCCAACGGGCCAGGGAAGGGCTGCGAAGCCGCGCCGGGAAAAGGAGGGGCTGCTGCTGCCGCCGCCGCCTCTGCCAGCATCAACCTCAACATCAACCCTTCGGCCTCTAAGTTCTGTGAGTGAGGCCCCCCGCATCCTTGGGTCCATTCTTCCTGCCTCCAGATCAAAGAAGTGGAGTGTGGCCCATGAAGGAGGAGAAATTGAACTAGAAAGAGAGAGTTTGGCTCTTGCCACTTTTTTTTTTCCCAGCTGACCAGCAAGCACCCTTTCCCCAGGTTAACATTTAGCTCAGTGGTTCTCAACCTTTTTAATGCCGCGACCCCAACCGGTCGTAAGTTGAGGACTAAACCGGTCGTAAGTCGAGGACTAGACCGGTCGTAAGTCGAGGACTAAACCGGTCGTAAGTCAAGGACTACCCAACCAGTCGTAAGCCGCGTGGTTCTGCCCCCTGCGCCGGGAGAGGCGTAGCTGGCAAGCGGCAGAGACGGAGCAGGCCGACCACCAGCTGGCCCAGCCCAAGGGAGGTAAGGCACCCGCCAGAAAAGGGGGAAAAAATGGCGGACAAAAAAAATGGCGGACAGCCTTGCTTGGCGACCCCCGTGAAATGGTCGATCGACCCCAAATGGGGTCCCGACCCACAGGTTGAGAACCACTGATTTAGCTGGTAGGAAACCTTGGCGAGCCAAGCTATCTCTTGCTTATTCAATTTCTCCTCTTTCACGCAACAACCATGGGCATCATTTCACTTTTGGCTGTGTCCTCCTCCTTTGCTTGGCAAAGGGTAGAGAGAACTAATTGATTTGGTGGTGGATTTTGCCCTGAAGTCTACAAGCGCCCATAAGTAAGTAGTGGAATATAGAGATTTGGTTTTGAAGTTCAATCTAGAGGTCCATGTTTAGCGGTGGAAGAATTTCTTCTTCTAATCCCATTGAGAGGTGACCAGCTATTTTAATGTAGGCACTTAAAAAAACACACCCATTTCATAATTTTGAAAGCTTACTCTTTGTACTGTAATACTGTAATGTTGTGTTACTGTTTTATGTGTTCTTTAAGAGTTGTATCTAGATCAGGGCTGGTGGTTCATAAACCCAACATTTAAAAACAGATTTTGAATCTCAGTAGAATCTTTTTGCAGTGATTCTTTAAGCAGCAATTAGTCTTCCCAGGCTTATAGGGTCCTAGAGAAATATGTAGCTAAACTTTTTGTGATTAGCAGTAGAAGATATACGTTAATATTTGTAATGATCTCTTTGAAAATATACAGTCTAAAATGCCAGTTTGTTTATGAAATATCTGTGTATATTTCTGCTATGTTTTCACTCAGTAATTTCAGACGCTCTTGTGTATGCTTGTTTATAAATATGTAAATCTGTGTCAGTAGGCATAGAATCAGAATCTGAGTTAAAATAGAGGAATGTTCCATTTGCGTTAGAAATAAGATGCTGAGGCCCTAGAAAGCGTACAGAGAAGAGCATAAAAGATGATAAGAGGTCTGGAGGCTAAACCATATGATAAACGGCTAAGGGAATTAGAAGTGTTTAGCCTAATGAAGAGACGACTTGGGGTGACATGATTGCCATCTTCCAATACCTGAAGGGCTGCCACAGAGGAAGAGGGAATCAATTTGTTCTCCAAAGCACCTGAGGATAGGATAAGAAGGAATGTGTGGAAGTTGGTCAGAGGGAGATCTAACTGGAACTAAGGGATAGTTTCGACAGTGAGAACAATCAGTGGAACAGCTTGTCTCCCAGAGTTATGGGTGTTTCATTGCTGGAGGTTTTCAAGAAAAGACCGAACAATCATTTGGTATAGAACAGACATGTCAAACACAAGGCCTGGGGGCCAGATGCGACCCGCGAAGTGGTTTCATGTGGCCCGCGAAACCATCCTGGAAACAGTGAGGGAATGGTCCCCGCTGCCTTGGCTCTGGCCCAGGCCGGCCGGGAGCCAATGTACAATTTTGTGGTGGCCATCTATGCTGAAACGCATTCAGTCTTAGCTCCACAAGGCCGTCTAGAAACAGCAAGGAACCAGCCCCTGCCGGGTCACCCCCGCCCCTTGGGTGCATGCTGGGGAGGTGTCACCCTTTGTGAGGAATGAAGAAATGGACCATGCCTTGGCGCTTGCCCCGGTCCCACCCCCTTCTGCCAGAGACCCTCAGATCTGTCCCACTCCTGCCCAGGCCCCCACAGGCACCCTTGACACAAACGATGTAGAGCTGGCCATGCCCACCCAGTAGGCCACACCCACTCCATCCACACCCACCCAGTAGGCCTCACCCACCCTGGCCGCACCCACCTGGCCCCCCGAGGGCAACCGCAATGCTGATGCGGCCCTCAATGAAATTGAGTTTGACATCCCTGGTATAGAATAAGGATTCCTGCCTTGGCCAGGGGGTTGGAATAGAAGACCTTCAAGGTCCTTTCCAGCCTTATTCTATCGCCGTCCCTTTTATGTCAAACGCACCATTTAAGGCACTTCTGGGTTGAAAGGATTAGCTGGTGACATCACCATTGCTGGAGCAAATGACAGGAGCTCACCCCGCCACACAGCAGCATTCGGGTCTCGAACGCAGGCTTGCTAACCTTGAACCCAGGGTCCTACTATGCTCCTGTATTCTGTGATAATGTAGAAATACTCTTGTCTCTATGGTTTGAGCTTTGCATTTAAATTTTGTATTTGTTGCTAATTATGCTAACTGCATTCTTTTATCAATTACAGTATACTTTCTCTTCTAGTAATGAATGTTATAACAATAGAAGATTATAAGAGCACATATTGGCCAAAGTTGGACAGTGCCATAGATCAGCTTTTAACTCAGTGTCCTGGTGACTATATTCCCATTTCCTATGAACAAATATACAGGTAAGGAAATAAAAATAATAAAAAACCTTGATTATACAATAACAGATTATTTCAAGCTTGCATTATTTCAGTTGCTTGCAAGATGCTAATGAAAACTTTTAGTAAACTAGTATAATATTTAAAAGTATAGTGGTAATTCTGGCATTAGATTTCTAAATATTTAGGGTTTGGTTATTTAAATTGGATGAAAATAAATGCACTTGGTTAACATCTTTCTTTTTTAGGAATGTACTTGTTTCTATGTTAGAAAAGCATAGTCACATAGTAGAAAATGTTTGCATTTCTTTGTAAAATAAAATGTGCAAGACTCACTTGCATGTTTTCAAACTGCAACTGAAGACAACCCTGGAATTTCACTAATCAAATGAAAAACTTAATGTATCGATAAAGGAGAATATACTGTATAGATTCTCTGTTAATGCGAAGATACATGAATGTGCTTTGATTCTAATCAAAGAGTTGTCATCTCTAGTATTTCCTTCTTCAAGACAGAGATCCTGTTTTTAACTGTGATTTTAATGACATTTCAACCAATTCTTAATTCAAGTGGTGTGTGTTTATGCCATAAAAATCAGCGCTCAAAATAGAACTATTTCTATTTTGGTGTCTTTAGGGGACAGAAGTAAGGTATCAGTATAATGTAGTTCTAGGGTTGTGCTTCCAGAACTCTATATTAATACATAGTTGTATGGTTTAGAGTTATATTCTTAGAAATACTAAATGCAAGGAATTGATTCTCTGCTTTATGTAATAGTTAAAATGTTCAGATACTATTAATAATATTTTAGCCACATTGAAAACAATTGAAGTTAACCTAGTTATAAGTAACTAGTCCTGTTGATTTCAGTGGGATGAAAAGTGCTAACTAAGCCAAAATTCAGACCTTGTAATGAATATTGAAAAGCGGATCTTTTCTTAATTCTGTTCTGTCCCTGAAAAGAAATGTTTAGAATATTGTATTATGAATAAATGCATGATTAAAATATAAAATTTCAAAAAGGCATCAATAACAGAATTAAATGATATGTTTGGTTAAAACATATCTTTATAACATGATGAGTTAACTAAACAATATTGCCAGAGTTTAAAAATGGGATCATTATATGTAAAACAGCCTTGAGTTTTTAGATCTTGTGCAATTCTCTGTAATAAATACAGATCTGCTTCCATAAACCTGTTAGTTAATGGGTTTAGAATGTAATAAATGTATATTTAAAATCGACCTATATCAGTTCCTTTAGGGATCTTTCAAAGTTAAGCAGCACTGAAAAAAGTGACTTATGACCATTTTTCACACAACTGTTGCAGCATCCCCATGGTCACGTGATCAATATTCAGATGCTTGGCAACTGGTTCATATTTATAACCATTGCAGTGTCCTGAGATCATGTGATCCCCTTTTGCAACCTTCTGACAAGCAAAGTCAATGGGGAATCCATTAACAACCGTGTTATAACGTTAACAACTGTGGCAAGAAAAGTTGTAAAATGGGGCAAATTCACTTAACAAATGTTTCACTTAGCAACATAAATTTTGGGCTCAATTGTGGTCATAACTCGAAGACTACCTCTCTTTAAAATACATTTCTGCAGGCTTAATATTGTCAATTCATCATTATTCCTGTATTTATTTCTGCAGTTGTGTATATAAATGTGTGTGCCAGCAGCATTCGGAACAGATGTATAGTGACCTAATAAAAAAGATAACTAACCACTTAGAGAGAGTCTCAAAGGAGCTGCAGGTAAGAAGTTGCACAATTTTCTTTCCTGGGACAGTATCCCAGTAAAATGCCAGTGATCTGTTGGAGTTATTGCTATCATAACTCCTGTTGTTTCCTCTGCAGAACTTGATTGACCTGATTTGTAATGCATTAGTTGTGAGTAATTCTTCTCTAGGGAATTCAGAAGTTACTGTCCATGTGAGCTCATGTATTTCAAAAGGGATCATGATGCCAAAAATGAATTAATATGGATTTGCCCTGAGCATATATAGCTGTGAATAATAAAAATCCCCACTACTGTAGGTTGAATCGGATTCCTAATGATTTCAGAGGCACATTCATATAATTTTCTTGGCAACTATTAGATTTGCCATTGTCTCCTGAGGTACTCTTTCAGCTTCCTGGATTAGATCACTTCCTGGTGATCTCCCTTCTAAGTACTAACCAGGTTTGACTCTGTTTAGTACTTTGAGATCAGCCATAGCAGTGAACAAAATCTAGGATAATTGCTCAAATGTCCCCAAAGAAACATGTAGTGGATGTGTGCCTATATGTAGCTATTATTTTTAGCTAGCTTAAATTAGCCTTTAATTGTCAAACCGAACTGAAGCCATTTTCATTTTGTCTTTATTTGCCACATTTTAGTTTAGAGATATTAGATCAGTGTTTCTCAACCTTGACAATTTTAAGGCATGTGGACTTCAACTCCCAGAATTCCACAGCCAGCAATGCTGGCTGTGGAATTCTGGGAGTTGAAGTCCACATGCCTTAAAATTGTCAAGGTTGAGAAACACTGTATTAGATGAAGAGGGGTGGGGGATACGTAGTTCTCAGTTAGCCAAAACAGTTCATATGTGTGAGAATCAAGGTCAGTACTGATAACATTTTGGGGGCACTTGTTTTGTAACAATTGGTGAATATGATTTATGGCAGCAGTTTGGAGTAGGAATTGCAATAGTAACTTTGTAACCAAGGGGAGGAGATTTTTAGTCTTGGGTACACCTATGTACATGCCGATATTTTGTTTCCTAAATAAAATGTTCTCTAAGGAAGAAAGTTTTTCCTTGAAGTTCTTTTAAACGGTTTTCATCTATCGTAACCATGACATTAATCTTCTTGCAGAATTTTGGGTTGGAAAACTTTATCAGTGTTCAAGCAATGTTTGATTGTATTGTACATTCATTTGTATTTCATTAGGTTGATCAAAACATGCTGTTCATTTTTACTCAGCTTGTCAGTTTAAAGAAAGAACCTTCCTAGTTTCACAAAACTAGGATTTTTACTGATCATCTGAAGAAATTTGTTTTTTTATCAACAAGCATTGGGGTTTTTATTTAGAACCTGATTTTAAAACAGACCTCCTTCTATATGGACATTTGTTGCTTATTAACAATTAGCCAGCATGATATTAGAAAATGAGCAATGCACTGACAGGAGTAAATGGAAATAAATTAGTTTGCTTGTCAGTATTCAGTTCAGTCTTTAATATCAGAAAAAAAAACAATTTCATATTTGTATTTAGCTGTGCTTTCGTTGTAGTCTATTAATATGTATGAAGAATGTAGCTTCATCTTCAAACTCTTGAGGTTTGTCAGTAAATAGGACTTTGAGGAAAAGTATGTTGCTTTGGCATGCTGTAGGTTTTCTACTACCATGTTTCACCAAAAATAAGACCCGATCTTATATTAATTTTTGCTCCAAAAGACACATTAGGGCTTATTTTCCAGTTGGATCTTATTTTCAGGGAAATACAGTAATAGCAGCTCACTGAAGAGATGTGTAGCTAGCTGAATATTGTAACTTTCTTCTTGCATTCCTGTATTGAAATAAAACACCAGTGTTGCATTTGCATGTGGAGGCTTCTTCCTCCTTGAAACAGATGCAAATCTGCATAGCGCACAATTTTTTTGGATTAGAAGTCACACTTCATCTTCAGCATGTGCCAAGACCTGTCCTTCAGAAAGTACTATAGACACTTTTCCCCTTCTTTTTACTTAAACTTTTTTTCATTTATATTCTTTTGGATGAAATTTTAAAAAAAGTACTGAAAACTAAACTTTATTTCAACATATAGAACTCATGTTTATTAAAATTAAATATCACTAGTGTTAGTAGTGTAGGCAGTCCTTCAAATTTAAAACATCCAAAAGCTGAAACAAATGGTTCAAATTTGAATTTTTCCCTCATTTCTTGTTAATATGATTATTCCCAAATGTGCACTTATTTTTCTTCTGATATCTTAAAAATTATAATATGGAAACAACTTTTGAAGGTTGGTAGGAGCCACATTCAAGTTTTTTGGGGAGCTACTTGCCATCCTGAGATTATATATTTCTGTTAGATTGTATTTCAGTTGAATTGGTTTTGGCTTATAATTGCTAGAGTACTGGGCAGTAGCTTTTGTTAAAAGCAGCAATATTGGTTTGTTGAACTGAATGGCTAGCTATACTCTGGCATCTTTTCCTGTAGCTGAATGTTCCTATAGAATAAAGAATAGAATAAGGATCTTCCCTTTCTTGAGGATACGCATAATCCTTTCCCAGACTTCTTTAAGTCCATACTTTGCACGTGATTTTGCAATAGGTAATTTAAGAAACACCTCATTACTATTCTTATATCTTAATTACAACTTTGTCAATTAAAAATGTATACTACCTGGTTGATCTGCAAGCACATATACTTGAGGTTTCAAAGTGGTTAAACTCTGGTCTGATTAGTAGGTTGTTCTTTTATCATGGTGGAGGCTCTTGGTAGTGCACTTCTTGAGGTAAACTATTTTCTATCCTGCAGCAAAACAGAACATTGCCGATAATATGCAAAAAATCAGCTTTCCAGAACAGTGTTTTTAATATAATCCAGCATTCAAATCATCCTGTTTTGAGGCTAAATCATACCTGATGTCAGGAGCAAGTAACCAGGAACACGAGTTTAGGTCAAAGCACTTCAAGTTCACTATATGCTACCTATACACAAAAATCTGATCTACTAACGGTCAAGGCAAATTGGCACTAGATAAGAGCAGTCGAATTCAAGGGGGGCTGGACTTAGGTCTCTTTTGAGAGCAGAGCAACTCCAAATTGATGATGCATTTGGCCCCACCACCCTCGAGCTCAGCCTGGTCATTTCCTACACCTGGGGCACTGAAATACTTCATGTCCTGGAAAATTAATGTCAAGCTAAGCCTAAGGACAATGAAGAGAAATTCAGCCAGAGTTTACTTCTTTCTTTGCTTATACACAATAGACAGAATCTTGCAGGCTAAACCCTTGACTACTCTCACCCTGTACCTTGGGAGATTCTGGGGAGTGGCTATCTTTATTTTTTTCTATGTAGTTCTGCCCTGTGCTGCCTCTTGTCTGCCCCCCTTTCTGGAATGTGCTCCTTTCTGGGAGACTGCTGCTTCACTATAGTCTATCACATCACACTAGGTCCCCCACTCACATATACTTCCAAAGCTGAACAACTTCCAGAGCAGTATGTTCTGAGGAAAAAATAAATAAAGGATCATCCCTGTGGAATACTGGACTGTTCCATATTCATTTGGCAACATAAGGATGCATTCTTTTGTTATTATGAGGTTGAGCAATGAAATTACCCTTGCATTACTAGAAGTATTGCCTGATTACCTTAGCATTTTAGGGAAAGATTCTTCCCTCCTGTTTATATCTGACTGCCTTTATTTATATGGAACAGAACAGAATAGAATAGAATAGAATAACAGAGTTGGAAGGGACCTTGGTGGTCTTCTAGTCCAAATCCTGCTTATGCAGGAAACCCTATGCCAGTGATGGCGAACCTTTTAGAGACCGAGTGCCCAAAAACTGGCCCTGCCCCCCACTCCACCCCCCTGCCTGCCCCTGCTCTGCCCCCCCACCCCGCTTGCCCACAGGACCACTCACCACTTCCAGGGCCTGCCGCAGATCGCCCAGGCAGCCCAGCAGTGCTATGGCAGCCACACCCTCTGCCCACGCACTGTACCATCAACTGCATGATGGGGTGCGAGGGCAGAGTCTTGTCTACGCTGCCTGGTTGCCATGTCCTTGGCTGCGCTGCTCCATGTGGACCACGCTCGAGGGCGAGTCTCCTTCAGGGGGGCTGCTGGAGATGAGGGGGTTGCGGGGGGAGGCAAGGCTGGGGCAACGGCACGTGTGCCCACAGAGAGGGCTGAGTGCCGCCTCTGGCACCCGTGCCATAGGTTCGCCACCACTGCCCTATACCATGTTAGACAAATGGTTGTCCAATCTCTTCTTAAAAACGTCCAGTGTTGGAGCATCCACAACTTCTGGAGGCAAGTTGTTCCACTGATTAATTGTTCTAACTGTCAGGAAGTTTCTCCTTAGTTCTAGGTTGCTTCTCTCCTTGATTAGTTTCCACCCATTGCTTCTTGTCCTGCCTTCAGGCGCTTTGGAAAATAGCTTGACTCCCTTTTCTTTGTGGCAGCCCCTGAAATATTGGAACACTGCTATCATGTCACCCCTCACCCTTCTCTTCATTAAACTAGACATACCCAATTCCAGCAACCGTTCTTTATATGTTTTAGCTTCCAGTCCCCTGATCATCTTTGTTGCTCTTCTCTGCATATATCTTGCCTTTATTATTTTTATAAATAACTCAAGGTGGTGAACATAACTAATATCCTTCCTCCTATTTTTCTCACAACAACAACCCTGTGAGGTGAGTTGGGCTAAGACAGTGGTTCTCAACCTTTTTAATGCCGCGACCCCAACCGGTCGTAAGTCGAGGACTAAACTGGTCGTAAGTCGAGAACTAAACCAGTCGTAAGTCGAGGACTAAACTGGTCGTAAGTCGAGGACTACCCAACCGGCCGTAAGTCGAGGACTTTCCCTGCCCAGGAGCACCGCGCATGCGTGGTTCCGCCCCCTGCGCCGGCCGAGGCGTAGCTGGCAAGCGGCAGAGACGGAGCAGGCCGATCACCAGCTGGCCCAGCCCAAGGGAGGTAAGGCACCCGCTGGAAAAGGGGAAAAAAATGGCGGACAAAAAAAATGGCGGACAGCCTTGCTTGGCGACCCCCATGAAATGGTCGATCGACCCCAAATGGGGTCCCGACCCACAGGTTGAGAACCACTGGGCTAAGAGAAAGTAAGTGGCCTAAGGTCACCCAACCGGCTTTCACGCCTAAGGTGGGACTAGAATTCAGTCTGCTGGTTTCTAGATCAAAACCTTCATCACTAGACCAAACTGGCTCTTTTCATGCGTCCTCTAAAAAATTGTCAGAAAGTGCTGTCTGTATGTACAGTGGAAGAAACAACTGTTTCATGAAATGAATTTCCATCTACCACAACTCCATTGATAAAATATGCTATTCTTGTGTGTGTAACTTTTACGCTGGAATACTCAATGATGCATTTTTCATTTTAGTAACCAAACTCATTAGTAACCATAGATCTTATAGTAGAACCTTATTAAAGAATCAAGAAGATATGTAAAATGTTTCTTATAAAAATAAGGACATACATTTTAATTACTAATTAGGTTAATCCTTAAAAAAATCATTGCATAATCAGAACAAAAAATCTGTTTTTAAGATAATTTTTTTTTGAAGCAGAGAAAATTTTCACAGATAAAAAATAACAATGGGAAACTTACATGATTGGCTCTGTGTGTATGTGTGTCAGATTTTTTTGGGAGTTTCCTGAGCAACTCAGTTGAACACTAAATATTGATTTTTGTATACAGATCACTACTTGCTTTTGAAGAGCTAATAAACTCTTCTGTAGTAGAATAACTTTTCCATTGCAATATGATCATGCTTCAGTTTGACATTAGGATCATAATTAGTGCTAGCTGTTAGTTTCCACATTTTTTATTATATGTCTGAATTTAATGCAAACTTCTTTGGGTGTCCTCCTTTAGAGTGAAGAATGTATTTCAACTCTCATTATGTAAAGGCTGGATAATTATTGTGTGCAGAAAGACTTCAAATGTGATGCTAAGTATTAATTTGGTGATAGTTTAGTTGATCCTGTTTTGCAAAACTATATTTTGGTTTGGACTTTTCCTTTTTTGTAATTAGAATTTTTTCCAGCAATTATGTTGCTTCAATTTTGCAAGCACATGCCATATGTTGGCATATAAATGTTTTTAGATACTAAGCAGTTTCTAAATGGCATTAGAGTAGTTATTTTGCTACTGCTATATTACAATATCAAAACTATTGCAAGATGCTGCTGACAAAGGAGGGAAAGCCTAAACAAATCAGGGCATTATACAGTATATCTGTAGCTGCAAGCTCTTTGTGATAGAACAGATCAGGAATTAGATTCCACAGGAAAACTAGAATTATGTTTTATTGAAATAGGCTATACTAACAGAGTCAGCTAGTTTGATTGTGCTTCTCCCCTCTTTCCTCTTATACACCAGTTAGTCAGGGAAGAGTCATCAGTCTCTTTTCAATACTCCCCGGACTTAAGAAACATCCTTTTGGTTAGGTTTGGTTTTGGTTTAGGTAATGATTTTTGATTTATAAATATTGCTATAAGGCCATCTCTTTAGTTGTACACCAACTGATCCAGTTTAGATGTGTGTCAGTGTGGGACCTAGAGGACAGTTTTGCCTGATTTTTGCAGTGATAGATAAGGTTTGAGGGACTGGGGGCTACAATTCAACCTTTTGAGCTTTTAGGAGTCCATTAGAATTGGAGGATAAAGCTTTTCCAACCATTTGAAGAATAGTGGTGGGTATGATCAGTATGGAAATAAAAGGAGAAATTTCTGTGAACCAAACTCTCCTATCCCTACCCTACCTATAAAATTGTTCAACGGTTTGAAAAGCTGTGATTTTTGCCTATTGCTGGCAGCAGACTTTTAAGAAGTGAGGATGAGAATGATTTATCTTCCAGACGCCTCCCACTTTTATTCTTATCCTAAAACAATAACAACAAATCAACCTTCTGAAATTCAAACTTTTGCTGTTGCATATTGGCAGTATGATCTTGAAGTACTGGGGTGGGGAACATATTTGGGATACTGGTTGCTCTTCTCGAATTATTGAGATATAATATGGAATCTTTATCAGAATATTTAATCTCTTACTTTAAACAGTTATCTTGTGACATATGAAGGTCCCTGTATACAACTGTGATGACCTAGGGCACAGCACAGAGGCAATGCAGTCAGCTGGCAATTCAAACAGTTCTTTTATTGCTCCAAATTTTCCCCAAATGCTCCCACGTTTGCTGGCAAGCCTCCAACAAAATAACACACACACACACACCCCTTCAGCCGACTCTGGCTGAAAGTAGGTTCAAATACAGTCTGATTAGCATAAGAAAGTACTCAAGGCCATAGAGATAACAAGGAAGAAAACATAAACTTAACAGTCTGTTTGAATCCTAGCTTGCCTGAGCAGTTTTCAAAAGAGAGAATCCGAAATACAGTCCGATAGTCAAAAGTTTCCAGGTTTCTAAACAGAAGTCACAGAACAAGAGATCAGCAACAATACACAACACTCCAAGGAATCAGCGTTTGTTCCCGACAAATGCCCCACAGCGTCTCCTTAAATCTCAATCTCCAGGTGTTCCTTGTGGAGAAGGGCGGGACGCCCTCCTCCCAAATAATTGAGCCTGCCTGCTGTTCCCTCCTTCTCTCCACTCTCCCTGCTCTAGGATCAGGTGGGGGTGGCCATTGCTCATTGCCTGAACTCTGCCTCTCCTGTTCCTCCTGTTCCAATCCTGAAGGGCCCTGGCCTGCCTCGGCCTGCTCTTCCCCACATTTCTCTGAAGCCACAGACACCTCTCCCTCCGCCTCCATAGAGTCCCTTTCCAGTTCATTTTCCCCTGCAGATTCAGGCTCAGACGGAGGCATGACACAACTTTTTTTATCGGTTGTGTTGCCATTGCATAACACCTAGTGGGGACAAATCTAATTAGTAATCTCCTAATAAAGTAATAGCTGTCTTTTCAAGTATCCTAAGGAGAGAGATTAAATTTAAATCCCGAGTCTCTTCTTTTTTTAACACTGCCTTAAAATGTTTAAAGTGCATATTTAATAGTTTGACTTTTAATCCAAGGCAGCAATTGATGAAATAACTTGGTTCAGAATCTAAGAGATTAAAATATGTTCATTCTTTTTTACTCAGTCATGCTGCAGGTGGCAGCAGAATACTTTCACTGGCAAATTGGTATATTTTTTCCAAATATTGAACCATCCAGCTCAAAGAATAAAAACAAAAACATACTTTTTTACTGC
The DNA here is from genome assembly GCF_001527695.2 of Protobothrops mucrosquamatus. Classification (NCBI taxonomy): domain Eukaryota; kingdom Metazoa; phylum Chordata; class Lepidosauria; order Squamata; family Viperidae; genus Protobothrops; species Protobothrops mucrosquamatus. The sequence goes on from NW_015387181.1 coordinate 400,172, forward strand.
TCCTATGCATCAAATATCACTGTAGATTTACAAGTTCCTAAAACATACCGTAGTCCTATATTGACATTTTACCTTGCCTATTTCTTTCTTGTCCTTCATTGCCTATGTATATCACAATAAACAGCAGCAAATGCATTCCTTACCTTTTCTATACCATGGAATAAATGCAAAATATATCTATGGAGGAATTCAAGTAATTAGACTTAATTTGTTATAAAGAAGTATGCATTTAAAAAAATTAAGGATGTAAGGATAAATGGTAGCCTGTTGTGTAATTGCCACCATAAAAAGGAGAGGAGTTCATAAGTAATGCCATGTTATATTGGTTGTTAATGAAAATTAGCACTATCTGAGACTTCTTTCAAAATTGTGTACAGTATTATATATAGAAGTTAAGGAAGCACATAATGTTAGGATTGGAAGAGATCCTGGAGATAATTAAGTTCTACTCCTTCCCAGGGCAAGCAATCCTTCCCATTTTTTTCTTATTTGTAGATTTGATGATCATATTTCCCATACTTCATCCAAGTCATCATAAATAGGTTAAATAGCACAGGGCCTATAACTGAGCCTCTGATATGCCATCCAACCTTTCTCTTCTGTTTCTTTGGAGATATTGGCGTGCAATTGTTTAGTCAACACTGTATCTGGCTAACTGTAGCATACTCTACATTTTGCTATCTTCTCTACTGTATTAGGACCCCATAGGAGAGTTTGTTGAATGCTTTGCTGAAATCATAGTATATTATTCCAATTGGATTTTCATTGCCAACTAATTGGCTACACTACCAGAAATAAATGAGAAAGAGTGAGAGAGATCAGCTTGGTTTGGCATGACCTATTCATGTTAAAGATATGCTGACTCCCTCCAAGAAATATATTCTTATGTCAGTATCTAGAGTGTTTCCATCTAGATGTGTGACTACTGTACTTTAGATGCTATCTTGAAAAATCTACCTTGATTTCGGTGAATTTGTTTCTAGAAATCTCAGTTGCCGTATAAAAGTGGATTCTATACATCAGAAAAGAAGGCCAGGATAAACTGAATATATTCTGTAATAAGTGAGATTGAAGTTTCCAGAAGGGTAGATTTTTGCAGCAGAGCAATAAAGAGACATGTAAACACCTAATGGCTAGGTGGAAAGTAAAGAAAAAAACTGAATCAGTTGCACTGTGACATCATATAATAGGAAAAAATCAATATTTCTCTGTTTATGTAAACCTCTAATCAAGTATTGTGAGATTTTCATCACTATATTTTGGAATGTTAAATGAGTAACTTGATAAATGGTACAATTTATATTTTCTGACAAGTTTTACTACTTGTAAAAGCCTCTCTAATGTTGTTTCCTCATTTTAATTGAGAAGCATATTGCAGTGAAATTTCATAATCATTATTCATTTTCAGAGAATTGGATATTTCGGATCTTACTGCTCCTCCGGTTAAATATATTAATACTCATTTATAAATTGCATATTAAGTGACAATGATACTACATTGTTTTTACATTTTATTCCTTTGCATATAGGAGTAGTATCTTCATAGATGCAGAGACAATGAAATGAAGGACTTTCAGTGTTCCTTCATTTTTGTTTTCAGAATAACTTAAATTGTACTTTTTTGTTTCTCTTTTACTTTTATCCTTAAACCCTCGACCCGTCATAACTTTATATACATTATTCATAAAAAGAAGTTCCATATACACTGACATGTCGGTTTACTTTTGTTTTATAAAATTATAATTATGTCAATAAAGCCACTGAAAAATTTGTCAGAAACAGTTTACACTAGGATTGGGAAGATGGGTAATTTGAAAACATTCCCAGCTATGGTTTCATCACTGAAGTTGAATGATTTGTTTTAACTTTTTTAAAAAAAATTATGTAAGCATAAACGTCAAAGCCAATCTTAGCTGGTGTCAAAAACATCAAATAAAATGAATCCTGATTAGTAACTGGGTAGGAGGCCATTAGGAAATCCTGTGTCAATAGACTAAATAGGAAAGCCAAAAGAGACACCTTGGAAGAAGGTAGTGGCAAATTACTTCAACGTTGTTGTCAAAACAATATGGGCATATCCATGGATGTTCTGTCACCAAAAGTCAAATTCAATACAAGGAAGTCTTCTCTTAATCACAGAGCCAAAAAAGGACACTATACATAGGTCAGGGTTGATCTGTGAAGTCCTTAGTACTGTCTGTGGTGGTTGCTTGCAAATGAAAGCAAATGTACATGTCCCAGAATAATGTTGCAGAATGTGTCACGTTCTGTTAGAGAGAAATTCTGAAGAAGTGCTCCAGCACGAGTCTAAAAGCTCGGAAATCTAAACCTCTGGTCTCGGTGATGATCCAGATTGGATCCTGGTTGTTTGCATGCACGCATTTCATTACCCAATTAGGTAGCTTGATCAGTGCTAGTGATGCTATTACCAGTGGGAATTCCTATGTGTATTGCTTCAAATTCAGAACAAAATAGTTCCACCTATTGCACGGGTTGGCAACCCGTGGCTCCGGAGCCACATGTAGCTCTTTGAACCTTCTCCTGCGGCTCCCAGCTTCCTCCGCCATTTGCAGAGAGAGAGACAGAGACAGAGAGAGGCACTTGCGCTTCTCTCTCTCTCTCTCTCTCTCTCTCTCTCTCTCTCTCTCTCTCTCTCTCTCTCTCTCTCTCTCTCTCTCTCTCTCTCTCTCTCTCTCTCTCTCTCTCTCTCTCTCTCTCTCTCTCTCTCTCTCTCTCTCTCTCTCTCTCTCTCTCTCTCTCTCTCTCTCTCTCTCTCTCT
>NW_015387181.1:404893-410356 GCF_001527695.2 Protobothrops mucrosquamatus
TGGCCATGTGGGACCTCAGCGAGTTAGCAGGCGGCTGGTTGGAGAAGGACGGTTTCCATCTCTGGGGCATGGCGCATGTGCCCACAGAGAGGGCTCTGAGTGCCGCCTCTGGCACGCGTGCCATAGGTTCGCCACCACTGGTCTAGACTCTACCTTGAAAGATTAAAGCAAACCAATTAAAAGCTGCCATGCAAAACTTCAGTTGGAATACTCGGAACAGCCTGGACCACTCAAACAAAATTGTTTTAAAAAGCCAAAATTTGTTGAAAGCTTAAAGCCAAATTCTTTACCTATGATTTGTGTTAAAATCTGAAAGTTTTGCATACCCATAATTTATCAGTAGTGGAATGCAAACTCTTAGAGTATTTTGGTCCATGGAAAATGCAGGCACGGTTATTTCGGTTTTCACTTCCTCTTCTATTTTCAGTCTTGCAAATATTTTTTTTTATTAAAGAAGTAATTTGATATACTGTTGTTTATTCAGATAACATTAAAAAATTTCCCATGTTTTGTTCCATTTTCCATAATTCACAAGATTGAATTGATAGTTTGATTTAGATGAAGACAAACTTATTTTAATCAGAAGAACATATTTTAACTTGTTAAGTCTTGTTAAGTTCCTGATTATTAATAAAGCCCAGTTATGATCCTGATCTGATTTAAATTTAAATTTTATTAGATGGGTAATGAGGTGAATGCTTATACACTCCATTTTCCTTCTCTGCTTTGCTTTCCTCTGTCAAAACCAAACTTACAAGGGGAATAAGAAAATCCTTGAAACCAGTTTCTCAGGAGGGTCAAACCCAGAAATGTGATTTAAGGATTCTCCAAAATAAATAGGAGAGTTTGTCATTATGTGTTCCTTTTTGATTATAAAATCCTGTGTTCCTTTTTGATTATAAAATTAACACTGTCATAATTAACCAAATCACAGTCTGCAGTATACTTACAAGCATTGTTGTGTCTTATGTTTTAAGGTTACTGTAATCAGTGTTGTTACTGTGAATTAAACAAAGCAAATTAGGCTACAAAATGGGAATAGATGTCTCTGTTAGGTGAGTTTGCTTAATAAATACTTATATTTGACTATATTAAGTGCATAAAGTTGGGATCTAGAGAGGGTAACTGTGATTTCATTTTGCTATGGATCATTGAAAGCTTTTTTGTTCTTTCTAAGAGCAAACCTAGCAATCTCTTTTCCATGTTCTATTATAAAAGCCCTTGAATGCATTATATAGCACCGTCTGTAATTCTAAGGCCACATTCCTATATGAATTTACCAACTATGTTCAGATAATAACTTCTGAGTAGAAATGCAACAGTGCCATAGACCCTATGTAAGCTTTCAGACTTGATGTCTTACTTCCAGAGCTAAATGGACATGTTAGTTGTGAACTGTGCTGTCCATTAAATTGCCTGAGAGATTTGAACATGTAAACCTATTATTCTAACTACTTATGTGCCACAATGATGGAATTATTGCTGTTCCTTTGACATTACAGAAAAGAAGTACTGTATCTGTTGGCAGTCCTGTGGTAGTTTAATATTTGCTTTTGTGCAAAAGGGTAAGACTAGAGTTGGTTTCATCACTAAAGCACAAGAATCACTGTGCTGCTAGAATCTTATCTGTTCTGTTGTTTGCAGCTATAAGCAATAACTCACATAAATGGCTGTGAGAAAATAAAAGCAAATCCATGTGTATTTATTAGATTCTGCTGCTGGATAATAAAGACATGACAAACAAGGGGAAAAACAGAGCTAAGAGAAAATATAATCAATTATAAAACAGAAAAGTAGATTACCTGTATGCAATAAGATGTTCAATAGTTATATGTGTTAAACTTTATTTAATATTTTTTTAAAGAATGTTAAGTCTAAAAACGATGAAGTCCCCTTTATATCAAGCTAAATTCCTAATATCTATGTTGTTTTCTTTGTAATAGTACTGAAAATGTTTCCTTGAGTATGTTTTTTACTTCTCAGTCTTGATATAGCTCTGGAATTTCACTGGGCATAATATTAGACATAGTAACCTGGGAATGTTAAGCTCTGCCTAAAAGGGTGCATTTGACATTGCTCCTTATAGAGGATCTGTATATATAGCATAAACTTAAATGGAGGGGGCAACAACCTTTGTCAGAAATATTACATTCCACCATTTTTATCCACTTCCCACCCAAGCTTTGGCATCCAGCCCGTGGTGAGTTAAGTGATGTCATGACCTCCCTCTCGCAGTGCCTGAAGGCTGTTAGAGGCTGGATGGGGAGCAACGGGTGGAAACTGAACCCTGGCAAGACCGAGGGGCTCTGAGTTTGGGATTCTTTGACCCATGGAGAATTGGCATCTTTGGTCTTGGATGGCGTGGCACTGACCCAAACAGACCCTGTGCATAATCTGGGGGTACTCCTGGACTCGCGGCTCCTGGTCGAAGAGCAGGTGGCAGCTGTGGCCAGGAGGGCTTTTGCACAACTGCGTATTGTGTGGCAGTTATGCCCTTTTCTGGACCAACAATCCCTACTCACAGTCGCTCATGTCTTAGTCACCTCTCATCTTGACTATTGCAACACACTCGACATGGGGCTGCCCCTGAAGAGCTTCCGGAAGCTCCATTTGGTACAAAATGCAGCAGCCTGTGTGGTTTTGTGCAGACCTCGGTGTGCACATGTGACACCTCTCCTGCAGGAGCTGCATTGGTTGCCAATTTGCTTCCGGGTGCAATTCAAAGGGCTGGTTGTCACCTTTAAAGCCCTTCATGGTTTGGGACCAGTTATCTGAGGGATTGTCTCTTGCCGGTCACATCTACCCAACCCACTAGAGCGGGGAGGCAAGGAATGTTGCAGGTCCTGTCCCCTAAGGAGATGCATCTGGCGGGACCCAGAAGAAGGGCCTTCTCCGTGGTGGCTCCCTCTCTCTGGAACATCATTCCCTCAGAGATTAGACTGGCCCCACTCTTAACACTCTTTCGGAAAGTTCTGAAGACCTGGTTCTGCCAGCGGGCCTGGGACACCCAGAGCGGGATAGAGCCCAGTAAATGGCTAGTTTAATGTATGTTGTAGTGGAGGGGTGGGTCGTTATTATATTATGTTATTTTATTTTTCCTCTTGTTATTTTATTTTTTATAGGGAGTTTTTCTATTTATGTAAGCCGTCTTGAGTCGCCATGTGCGAGGAGACGGCAAAACAAATTTCCTAAATGAATAATAAATAAATAAATAAATTTGTTGACAATGAGCACACTTAGGCATCATTGGGTTGAAGATGAATATTTCAATCCTGGACTTTGTTTCCTCCCCCCCCTTTTTTTCCCCCCCTTGTTGATATCTTTTTTTTTTCTTTCCTAATGGTGCCTTTTTGAATACCCAAGAAGAAAACACTTATTAATAGTATACATATTCTTATTATATGATGGACTGTCAAAGTGATTCGTCCTTGACATTTGCAGAGGGGCGGCAGGGTTGGTGGGTAGAGGAAACATTACAGATAGTCCTAAGTTATCATTTGTTCAGCAAACCTGCATGCACCCCGCACCCCCTTTCTGCAGCCTCCCTGCACTGGCACACACCCTGCACCCTCTTTCCCTGGACTTTCTGAGCTCACACGTCACTGCAGCACCCCACTGCCCCAAATTGTATGCGGTTTGTGCTGGGTCTCCCAGGGCTTCCCCCACCCTATGCATGCCCGTCTCACTCTTTACCCAGGACTCTCTCTGCTTCCCACTTAACAACCTGTGCATCTGTTATTATGACAACAACCAGTACTGCCTGGGTTGTCATTGCTAAGCAATGTGGTAAAACATGACATCATGTTTTACAACCACATTCCTTAGCAACAGCTATTCTGGTCCAATTGTACTTATAACTAGAGGACTATCTGTAATGGTAAAATGCTTGTTTTAAATCATTTTTAATCTTTCACATTAGGGTTTTTCTTTACATCTTCAAACTTAACCTGGTTATGCCAGAATTAAGGTTTCCTTCTATTTTCCTTTTTTTTCTTTTGCAGGCCAGCCCTCCAGATCTCTACATTGAAAGATTTAACATAGCACTTGGGCAGTATATGGGAGCATTACAGAGCATTGTGCCTCTTTTCATATATATGGTAAGTTATTAGACTTGAATGAAAAGAATTAGCTAGGTGTTAGTTATTACTAGATATCCAAATCAGCAACTAGGTTCTCATATAATGTTTATTGTAAGTCAGGAAAGAGATTGATAATCACTCAGGTTTTTTTTAACTTCAGTTAGAACTGAACTTTATTTCAGTTCTTTCCTCCCCACTCCCTAAATGGTTAATACTAGTTTCCATTTATTTGGAAGGTGATGATCCTAGGACACATTTGTAGTTGTGACAAGGAATCTTCTATGGTTATTCTTCATCTAGCTTTCTAGAACAGTGGTTCTCAACCTTTTTAATGCCGCGACCCCCAACCGGTCGTAAGTCGAGGACTAAACCGGTTGTAAGTCGAGGACTAAACCGGTCGTAAGTCGAGGACTAAACCGGTCGTAAGTCGAGGGCTTTCCCTGCCTGGGAGCGCCATGCATGCGTGGTTCCGCCCCCTGCGCTGGCCGAGGCATAGCTGGCAAGCGGCAGAGATGGAGCAGGCCGACCACCAGTTGGCCCAGCTCAAGGGAGGTAAGGCACCCGCCGGAAAAAGGGGGAAAAAATGGCAGACAGCCTTGCTTGCCGACCCCCGTGAAATGGTCGATCGACCCCAAATGTGGTCACGACCCATAGGTTGAGAACCGCTGTTCTAGAACCTTGTTGGAATAATCACTCTTAATATTTTGCAGAATAACTTCATTTTAGTAATCCATTAGCCTCATTCAGGTTGATTTACACCAGCGAAATCACGGTTTTGTGCTATTGTATATTACGTGTCTGTTTCCCTGGTTTGTGCGTGTGGTTTAGAACTTTAGAAGACCAGTCAAAGTTGCCATTTGGGAAGGAAAAAATGTATGCACGTGTAAGCATGTACAAGTACAAGTGCTGCTCCTAGTGCAAAATCTGTAGAAATACATTGGGCATAGGATTGAAATGATTGTGGCATCAGAGCTTTATATAGCTGAGTTTGTTTATTTTCCAGTAACAGAAACTAGTATGTATCTTTCAGCTCAAGAAAATTACAATAAAAACTTAGAAGGTCACTAATTGATTAACAGATTGTGCCATGAAAATATTAGAGAAAAGGAAGTTTTCCTGAGGAAGAATTGTAGGAAGATCAAATGAGAATAGTTCCTCAAGCAGGCATGGAAAACCTGCAGCTGTTGCATGGTGGTCAACATGGGGAGTGAGTTGGATGGCCATCTAAATGTTCTTAAATAAATAAATGCTACTATGATGGATTACTTTCATACTTTGTTGGCCAATCTCTAAAGTTGTAGGTAGGAGATTACTGCCCTTCATTATTATTATTATTATTATTAATTTAATTTCTATACCGCCCTTCTCCCGCAGGACTCAGGGC
>NW_015387181.1:412874-467031 GCF_001527695.2 Protobothrops mucrosquamatus
CGCAACCCCCAGACATGGCTGGTCCTGACCTAAGGGGAACCTCCCCCCCCCTCCCACCCACCCTGGATCCCCCTAAAAATTTGTTAAAACACCCCTGTAAAAAAGTTCTCAGATTGGCCAATTTAGCTAATTTTTTGTCTGTAGCTGCTGCATGCCACCTCTCGGTGCATACACCTTCATATGGTGTATGTGCTGAGAGATTCCATTTGTTTACTTAAATTGTAGGCATTGGTGACATTTATAATAAAATATCATCAGTATGATGCCATAAAAGTTTAGTTTTCATTTTCAGCTAATGAAGAGAATCATTCCCAAGATTAAATAGTTGACGGACTGAGGAACAATATAAAAGTCAGTCTAACCATGAAAGTGTGGTGTTGACAAATAATTGATCTGTCTAGAAACTTATGACCAACTCGTTCTGGGCGTTGCTACATGTTTGTTAAAACAGTTTAATTTCCTTAGGACAGTGTTCTTGTTACTAGTTTTTCCACATAGTATATTTATTACCTATCTAGGATCAGATAAGTGACTTGTCATGCTACTGAAGGATATGGGGACTTTTTCTAAAGATGTTAATTCAAAATCCTATAAGCTGCTGCTTTGACAGTTGGTTCATAGCCTTCTAGGTCCAATTAAATCGACAGTACTGACCTTTAAAGCCCTTCTACAGTTTAAGGGTGGATACTTAAAGATGAATAACATTGATATAAGCCTGATTGTTGTAGTGAGATTATCAGAGGCCATTCTGAATGTCAGAGGTGCAATGAATGGCAACTGAGAAGAGGCTTTTTGTGCCTGAGATGAAATAATTGGATTAGTGATTTGAGCAAAGGCAGCAGAACCAGCGCAAGTAAAAATCAATTCTCAGTCTGCTGCTGAAAAATAATAAGTTGCTTTAGCTATTCCTTTCCAATTCTTCTAGCAGGAAGGGACTTATTGAATGCAGTAGAACTGTTTCAAGCCCAATGGGCAAATCTGTGTCATATTTTGTGCATAAAATTATTCTTGTTAGATCCAGCTTAAGCATTCTGAGATGGATATGAAGGCCAGAGAAAAGAAATGTACTACATTAATTCTGTACTTAATGCATTTCTGAGTTCATTCAAAGTATTTGATTGGGAGTTAGGTTATCTGGAAAATAATTTGTGCCCATATCACCCTTCCTGTGTTTTCTGGTCAGCAAAGGAATGTCTGCATGTTGTTAAATTGTATTACACTGTTGGCCCTAATTTCTGGCCTTTTAATGCAAAACAGAAATGCTTTGATGTTCAGAATTAATGTTTGATCATTAATTTTACTAGTTTTCATTTTCTGTTTTCAACTTATTATCTTAATTTGTATTGTATATGCTGTGTCATTGCATAGTACTGTAAAGCTAGGAAAGGTGTTTTTTTTTTAAAGTAGGGTAAAAATACTTCTAATGAAATAAAAGCTACACAGCTTAGATGACTCAGTAAAGGCTATCTTCATGAAAAGAAATGCTGCCAGATAGAACAAGACATTCTAAAATTAATTCAAGGATTTAAAAGAACTTTGTGTTATGTTGAGATTTTAAAATGTGATTTTAGAAATTGGCTAGGATAACACTGAAATGTTGCTAACTTTCTATCTTTGTAACATCACTCGAACATTCAAGCATCATTTATACTTGTGCAGTTTTTTTCTTCCTTCCCAGTGTTTGAATCAATGGCCCATATAGCTAGTAGTGAATAGGCTAGAAATATTTAATATATTTGGTGATTGCATATTTACCCTGAAAAAAAAAACCAGCGGGGCTGGGGGGTGGGGAAGGAAGCTTCTAAATTGTTAGACAAATTATTTTCTAGACTCTCAAGGGCTTTTGATATTTGAAACTTTGTTAGACCACAAGTAAGATGTTTGTAGTAACTTTTACAAAATCATGCCATAATTTTAAAAATTTATTAATCCAGAAATCCAGAAGAGGACAGAATTTTGGTAGTAAATCACTGTGGTATTAAGCAAGACACTCGTGTGGCTGCCTCACTCACTGACCACAATGCCCGCTCTCCTGATTGCATTTGTTAACTGATCACCTAGGGAGGTTCGGTTGCTAGTCAGCACACAGCAACCTGTCCAGGCCCAGCAGCTGGCTAGACCAGGGGTAGGCAACCTTGGCTCTTTTATGACTCAGGAATTCTGGGAGTTGAAGTCCAAGAGTCATAAAAGAGCCAAGGTTGCCTACCCCTGGGCTAGACCAAGCCACAGAGGGGTCTCCTCCCTCTCCCCTCTCCCACTCTTGAAAGGCTTGGTCTTCTCCCTGTCCCATCACATCTGGAAGAACTCAACTAGATCCAGTAGCATGCAGGCCTTCTCTCTCTCCCCCCCACCACTCCCAAGAGTGCTGGGCCCATCATGGAAGGCCTTAGCATATTTATCATTTTTTAATATTAGAAAATCCTGGTGCTCTTAGATCAGCAGTATGTGTCATATTCGAACCTGGGGTGTCCTGACTCAGGAATTTTATTTCCTATAGAATGTTAATATTTGATAATACGTAAATTACCGTAGGTAGAACTGGAAATGGAGCAGACTGCCTGGAACATTTAGCAGCTGTGTAAAATCACATTTAGTTGCATTTCTGATAAAGGCAGAAGACTAATTTATTGTGCCCATTCCCTTGAAAAATCTACAGCAATTTCCTTTTTTTCGGGGATTCCCCAAAACAACTTCTAAAAATGCATGAAATTTGACTATGATTCTGTTATTCTCTGTACTAGCACAAAAGATCAAAAAGTATCATAAAGCACTTAATTTTGATAGCAACCTTGAATAGCTTTAGATGTTTAGAAACATCCACATTTGGTTTTTTCCTTGTTCACCAGTCTGCTTTCCTTCTTCACCAGTCTGCTTGATACAAAGGGTAGTGAAAAGGTTCAACATTTATTGTCATTTTAGAAGCTGGGGTGCTCCTTGTCTCTTGACATCTGTTGAGCTGCATGCTCACTTGTAGAGGAGAAAAGTATGATATTAAGAAACAGCAGTTCTATAGATCATCAGGAGATAAGTCTTGAGAAAGAACTGACTGCCTTCTATGCTTGTTCTTAGATTGGCATTAAAAATTGCTTCACACCATGTGCAATTCCTGTGCTAAGGAAAAACAAAATAGGTAGAAAGAAAAGGTTGCTTCTGAATTGTGTGGCTTACCTTATATGCTTCAATCACTTAAAGTAACATTTCTAACAATGTTAATTGTTATAAATTATTGGGAACTTTAAACTTAGGACCTTAATACAATAGAAGATAATAAAGGTTTTAAAAAAGATAAGCAGCAGATTTGTGAAGTTGCAGGAACTTATTAGTCTAACAAAAAAAAAAGGACTAAGGGGTGTACGATACCTTCCAATACTTGAGGGGCTGTCACAGAGAAGAGGGGGTCGACCTATTCTCCAAAGCACTTGAGGGCAGGACAAGAAGTAATAGGTGGAAGATTATTAAAGAAAGATCCAACTTAGAATTAAGGAGACATTTCCTGACAGTAAGAGCAATTAATCAGTGGAACTGCTTGCCTCCAGAAGTTGTTGGTGCTCCTTCACTGGAGGTTTTCAAGAAGAGGTTTGAGCAGGAGGGGTTCTACAACCAAAGAAATAATCCTGATTTGTCAGTCTCTTCAGAAAGTAGTAGTACAATCCTGAGTCCGCAAGGAGAAGGGCGGGATATAAATATAAACAATAAATAAACAATAAATAAATAAATACTACTCAGGTTCTTGACTATTCAGGCTTCTGTCTTTTACACAATGATGAATTGATTTGAAGAGTTGATAATGAAGTTAGGATCCAGTGTAACATTCATATTGAGAGAAAATGGCTGGATTCATTTACCTCACTACTCTATAATATAGGATGGGCCATTCATTTTACTCATACATTTGTTCTACCAATTAAGGTCTACTTAAACATGTTTCTGTTCCTGCATTAAGACTTATATTTCTTCCTGTTTAATGCTTATACACTGTGCATTTGATGGACATACTGGGTCTCTTTAAGTTCAGTATTGAATGCATCCACACTCAGTGTATGGCTTCCAGTCCTACTACTTCGTATCACAATATTTTTGAGCTTTATTCCCTCTGTAGCATTGATGAAGATCATAATTGTAAAGGTCAAGCTGGCATATCAAATGAATTTAGAATTTGCTTTTAACTTTTTTTCTTTCTAACTAGACTCACTGTATTATTTGTTTTTTGTTCACAAACAAATGATTTGGATTATGAGAAGTGCAAAGCAGAAGTAGTCTGTAACAGTACTTTTATATTGCTGTCATTTAAAAGGATGTTATTTTTTTTCCTCAGAATAAATTTTACATAGAAACCAAGCTTAACCGAGATTTAAGAAATGATCTTATAAAACTGTTTACGGAACATGTTGCAGAAAAGCACATTTACAGCCTGATGCGTAAGTCTAAAGTTTGAGATGATTCATTTTTTAATATAGCAATAAATTGCTGAATCATTAGTCGGAAAATGATAAAAATGGAAAGTATCTTAACACTAAATAGCCTGTCAAGAATTTAATTCAAAACAGGATTAAAATGCCAATTATAGCTATTGGTTGTTGGGGAAAATTGCAATGTAATTGAGTACTTGTTTAATTAAACGCAAGAATTTCCTGAGCCAGAGGGTATACAGGTAGTCCTCGCCTTATGACCACAATTTAGCCCCATTGACTTTGCTTGTCAGAAGGTGATCACATGACCTTGAGACCCTGTAAAAGTCATAAATACATGTCATTTGCCAAACGTTCAAATTTTGATCTGTGACTGTGAGGATATAGCAATGGTCATAAGTGTGAAAAACGGTCATAAGTCACTTTTTTCAGTGCCATTGTAACTTCAAATAGTCACTAAATAAATGGTTGTAAGTCGGGGACTACTTGTAATATATATTTCTTTGGTAGTATGTTACATTACAGTCCAGCTGTCTTTAATTATCTTTGCTTTTGCTATAAGTGCTGTCAATTTCTTCAGATATCAATATTGACATTGATTAGACTGCCACCATTTCCACCAGGAGATCTATAGAGCAACAAAATAAGAAAACGCGTGTGCCAAACTTAGCCTTTGCTGAATGAGTTTATCTTGCAATTGGGCCTCATTGTGGAAATTCCATTTTCATGGTGGTTTTTCTTCTTAAAAGCTTTCAGTCCGATAAGATTGTTTTAAGCCTTTAACGTAGTCCAGACCAGGAACCAAAACCAAGAGTATTAATATTACCTTTTTTCATAAATGTATAACAGAAACTTGCAAGTCTGAAACTTCTTCCTCCTTCCTCCACTTTTACCTTTCAGAGAATTAGGGAGAGTCACTTATGAAACACTATCCCCATTCCTGCTTTGGACTCAGACTTCTTTCATCAAACTGTTGTCTAGACCAGAGCTTTTCAACCTTTTCACCCATTGCACCACTTTTAGGATATGGCAACATCCAAGTACCACCAGTCACCTAGCAAGGTGTCAAAAACTTGATGACCAAAAAAAAGAGATAAAGTGATAAAGTACAGGTAGTCCTCGACTTACAACAGTTCGCTTAGTGACTGTTCGAAGTTACAATGGCACTGAAAAAAGTACCCAAGCCACAGCCAAGCAAGACACCTCCCTGCCCGCCCGGCGGCGCTCTTCCTCCTGTCCGAGGTTTTCATTGTTGTGAGCATTTCTGTTGAGGATTGGCAGCGGGGGTGGGGTGGGGATGTTTGGTTTTTATCCCCCCCCCCGTCTGCTGGGTGGTTGCAGCAGGTTTTGGTCACTTCACATGACCCTGGGACATTGTGACTGTCATAAATATGAATCAGTTGCCAAGCATCTGAAAGTAAATCACAAGACCCGGGAGATGCTGCAACATTCCAGCTGATCGGCACTTCTTCTGGGCTCAGCAGAAGCGCCAGGATCAGCGCCGAGCTCCAGCTGGAGCCTGGCGCTGATCCTGGCGCTTCCACTGAGCCCTGACAGCCCTGCAGCTCCAGCCATCTCTCGCTCAGGCTTGTGCGGTGCTGCCACCGGTTCAGCTCATTTCCTTCCCCCGCTACCACTTTTCTAGGATGGTCGCGTACCACCTGCCAGGTGCCAATGTACCACAGGTGGTACCCGTACCACTGGTTGAAAAGCCCTGGTCTAGACTGCAGCTCTCCCTCCTGTCTTTCAAGGTTATTTTCACAGCCCAATTATGCAGCAGTATAATAGTAGCCCTTCTCATTATTCACATGAAGATAATTTTAATTATTAAGCTAGCTAAATAGAAGAGTTCATTGTGTGGATTTATATTCAAGGAAGCAACATTGTTTTACACAGTTACTAAAAAAAAGGAAATCTTTCTATATGCTAAACTGCTCTCCCAACTTTAAACTTGCAGCTGAATAAACTATTTGCATTGCCATTTTAGCAGCAGGTTACTGTTTTCACAGTTTATGGCTGCGTCTTCTATATATAAGTAATACTTATCTAAATCATTATCAGTGTTATTTTAACATTACAGACATGCTGATGACATAAGCAGTACTCACTTGGCAGTAATTTTATAACATTTAGGGTGAGGAGGTAGTTGTTAAAAATGAAAAATCAATTCCATATACTCCAATTTGTTATGATGGAGTTATTTAAAATAGTAGTGACAGAAATAGAATCTTCTCTATGAAGAAAGGCTAACAGAATTTTAGTTTAATTATATACCTCATTTGCATATGGTACTAAGACATAATGTGGTATGGCTTTTTTTGTAAACATACTCATTTTAAGAAATAAACTGAGGCACAAGGGGCAGTTTAAATTCCTGACACAATCTTTATTATCTTGTTCTGTGCCACTTGTTCTGAGTAATGGTAAAAGAAAAGAATTATTTAAAGAAGTCAGGATTACAGTACTTTTCTTATAGCGTCCTTGATGCTTTCTAAAGTGGGTGCTTGCTTGTAGAGTTTCATTACATACTAGGTAGCATAATCAGTGCTAGATTATATACAGAAGCTTGCCCTGCCAGTGTTGGTGGAGGCTATAATTTAACTTTAACTTTTTGTGGTTTAATTGAACTTCTAATTTTTATTTCTCTTAGAGTAAGAAGCCTTAATCGCTTAGTTAACAAATTCTTAAGTTGTGAAATTTATCATTGCAAGATGTTTTGTTTGTACCTGCCCACATCGTAGTAACTGGGAATTTATCTAATGCATGAATTTATTAGTCACAATAGTTCAATAGAACTTCATATTGTATGTTAAGAGTCTCTTGTCTTTATTCCTGGAGTCTTAAAGGTGAAGCTATTGAAATGACTTTTTAAGCATCCACTTCATTGTTGCCTACGCACGCTTGTAAAGGATAAAAGCAAAGGATTGCGGAAAGCTGAGAATCTATGAATTGTTGTTTTGTATTCTCAGCTGACCTTCAACAGTTCTTCCTTTGTTTGTCATGCACATTTTAAAAAATACAGTGAAATCATTCTTCTGGTGTGAGTTTAATATACTTGGTTGATTTTTTTAATATATTTAGCCAACTGACTTCAAACTGACAAAATAATTATTTGGTATATTTAAAATAACTTTGGGGGAAATGAAGCACTTTTAATATATGAAACTACTAGCAAATAATTTATGGTTCATATAATTTTTATTCTGAAAAATATCGGTAGGCCAGCATTAGCTGCTACTGACTCTACCATCATATCTCTTTACAAGCAACTGATAGTAGGGGCTGAAGCAGAATTTCAGTTTCAATTTACTTTTTAACATTTGGGTTTTCAAACTGAAGTGTTAATGCTTCTTAAAATTTTTATCATTATCTATTAAGTTGTTGACTTATAATATGTATAAAACCAAATATCTCTGTTGAAATAAGATGCATAATATAAATAAAAATTCAGAGAGAAATGTATACGAGAAATATATGCAGCCTTTTCTTCATGGATTTTCTCCTTTGGAGCACCTGTAAATGAGATGTCTATTTAACAACTTATTTATAAGAAATATAACTGATTTTATCACATCAGGTTATCCTCACATAGTAGAGAGCCATTTTAGTCTAGTGGTTAAGCACCAGGCTAGAAATCAGGAAATTGAGTTCCGGTCCCACCTTAGACATGAAACCTGATTGGGTGATCATGAACCAATAACTCTTTCTTAGTTATGACATCAGGCTTGAGTATCAAGTCAATAGGTTAATTCTGTTGCAACCAATGGATCAGCACTTGGTTGATTAAAAAAAAGCAGACCATTCACTTGTGGGAAAAATGCTAGGAGGAAAAAGAAAAAAGAAAGTTTATACTCATGTAATGGAATCCACTTTTACAGAGATTAGTTTGCTCATATTTAATCACTTAACAAATAAATTCTCTCATGGATAGAGAAGAAAATGAACTACAGTTGCTGTTTGATATTTGATAAAATGCCTAGAGGATTATTTTTATCATAAATTTGATTTTAGCTGCTCAGTTGCATGAAAATACAATTATGCTAAAAAGATTGTCTTAGGGCAGGGGTGTCAAACTGCCGGCCCGCGGGCCAGTTTCATCATACCGGAGCTGCGCCCACCCCATTGCCGGCAATGGCGAAAAAGCTCCGATACGTCGCGCAACATCACGTGACGTTGTGAGTTTGACATGTCTGTCTTAGGGTCTGACAAAAGGAAAATTATAAAGAGGAAATTCCTTGCTGAGTTTTCTCATCCTATTTATAGATAGTCCTCACTTAACAACCATAGGACTAGAATCTCAACTGTTAAGCAAAGCACTCATTAAGTGAGATGCCTACATGACTCTTTTGCTCAACAAGCACAATCCCGGGACTTCCAGTTGCAGTTGTTATGCTATCTCCCAAGCCATTATGCAATGGTGCAAAAGAGCTGCCTACCGAAGAATTTTACCCTATCAGTCTCAAACATTCCTGTAGCTCACCAAAGGATTTCAGCTCCCCTCAATGCACAGAAGGGAAATCGCTTGTAGGGCTGTAGGAGTGGAGCTGAAATCTTCAAGATTTCATTTCTCCTATATTTGCAACCTTT
The DNA here is from genome assembly GCF_001527695.2 of Protobothrops mucrosquamatus. NCBI lineage: Eukaryota > Metazoa > Chordata > Lepidosauria > Squamata > Viperidae > Protobothrops > Protobothrops mucrosquamatus. Next base: position 421,871 of record NW_015387181.1, read on the forward strand.
CTTGCTAACTTCCCTCTTGACTTTCTGGGTAAGCAGGCTGAGAAGATTGCAAATGGCAATCACATGCTTGTGGGACACTTGGCAAGTAGATGAAATGTGTCAGATGACATAGAGTGTGGACATTAATGATGGCTAGAAGTGCTTAGCAGGCCATTAAGCACTCTTTCCTAGGCCATTAAATTTTGGGACAGTTGTTAAAATGACCGGTCATAAGTAGAGAGCTATCTATACTTAAATCGAAAATGAAAAAAGTGATTTAAACTTTTTAATTGGTTTGCATATATAATTATTAAGATGTCATCAGGAGACATGAATTCTGCATTCATATTAAAAACAATTGAAAAGAAAAGGAATAACTTGCACATGATTTGACTTTTGCATGAAATCTTTCTGGATTTTTCTTGCCATTTTAAAAACTTGCTTTCCCCAGTGCTTTAATTTCTGATAAAAACTCCTCCTTTAAGATTTAAGTAGAATAGATTCAACTGGTAGACTGGAATAACAGTGCATTGCATACATTTGTGTTACAAAAATCAATATCTGAAGTAAAATTAATTTGCAATTGAGTGTATTTTCTCCTTTCAGCTTTACTTCTAGAAGCTCAGTCCACACCTTTTTGGATAAACCCTTCCACAATGGCAAACATTGTCAAAGGATTATACATGCTTAGGCCAGGTAAATTATCTTTTTGAGTACTTGTTCATTTTTATCAAATGATCTTGTCAAAAGCTATATGTAATAAATTCCTTGAAGAGATCAGATACACATATAAGAAACAAATCCTACATTAGAACCATATCAAGATAAGATACTTCACCATACAAGTATTAATAAATTCTGGAGCAATTTGTGATATTTATAATGTATTTGATATATTTGTTCCATCAATTTGGCCATACAACTGTTGTCTTGTTCTCAAAAAGACAGATTGAGTAATCTAAAACCTTTATTAAAGATGATTTTTAAAAGCATTCTCATTTAGTACACAGCACCTTAGATTTGATTTTTCTGTTTAAAATTGTGTCATAAGAAAGAATTTGAACTTAACTCCTGTTAAATCCCTTAAGTAATTTTTTTTTCTCATTAGCTATTGTTTTCCATTTCTACACAGAATGGGTTCAGATGGCACCAGCTTTATTTTCTAAATTTATTCCAAACATCCTTCCTCCTGCTGTAGAATCTGAGCTTGAGGAATATGCTTCTCAGGACCAGAAACTTCAACAAGAACTTATTCAAGAGGGATTTTCCAGGTAATAAGGCCAACTTTTCCAACATCTTTATTTGGTGATCTGTAAATTGTGCAGATAAATTTGGGTATCACATGGTTTTTAGTTGCTTTTAACTATTTTAATGGCTATATTGTATTGAACGTTTAACTTTTATTTTAATTATGTTCTCTGCCCAAAGTTACATACAAGTAAGATGGGTGACTGTATAAATTCAATAAATAAATAAACTAGCGTAACATACCATTTGAAGGCCTTAGAAAATGTCACTTAGGTAAAACATTTTTCAGTGGTACTTTGGGTCTGCTTCTTGATAAACCTTTAAAAATTCAATGAATTAACTTTTGTGGAAGGAGGACACCTAGTGTAGAAAATGCAGGTCCACATCATCCGTTCTCCTTGAAAGGTCTAGCTGTACACAAAAGCATGGTGTCATGTGTATTTCTTCTTTCCAACTCTGAATGCTCAGAAGTTGGGGAAAGAAAGAGGCAGTAGAAGTAGTCTCAATGCACTCAGTTGAAATACTGAAGGGTGTTATAAGGCATCCATAATCTTCCTTAAATTGTGTACTTGAATCCCTTCCAGACCTTCAGTAATACTGTAGTGAATGCTCTTGTTTGCTAGTAAAAAGATGTATTCAATTACATTCAGATGTGTGCATTTAACATACCTGCTTCCACACCCCCACCTAATAGCAACTGCAAAGACTATATGCTTAAACTTTTTCTTCTGTAGAACAGTTCACGTAAGAAAGCTAGACTGCACTGATAGTATATGAAATGAATAAATTATGTTATAGCTTCTTATGCTACAAATCTATATACTACTAAAACTCTCATCATGACCTTTATGTGGGTAAAATGGTGCATCATAGAGCAACAATTTTCACACCAAGGTTCTTCAGATGAACTAACTTACAAAAGATGTCCAAAATCCAGGACCCATGAATCCCAACAGAATGAACTTTGGGGAGGTTGTTGCTGCTTCAATGCTACTGCTGCACTGCTGAGCTGCTGCTGCAGTCATGTGGATTCATTTTCAACATTCCGTGACAGTTTCCCAGCCAGTCTCACAATCCTTTGTTCCATACCTAACCCAGCAGCAGCAATTTCCCTGATTGCTGGAAAGGGGAAGGGAAGGGAAAGGAAAACAAAGGGAGGGGAGATTTCTTATGCTCCTTGTAAGATTCCTGTAGACACTCAATGGGGAAGCCGGCAAGAAGTTGGAAATTGCTCCTGTTCATGCTGCTTTTCTCCTGCCCATGATCATTCTGTTTCTCTGTTTAGGGCAGGGGTGTCAAACTCGCAATGTCACGTGACGTGTCATGACATATCGCGACTTTTTTGCCATTGACGGCAATGGGGTGGGTGCGGTTTTGCTATTTGATACCCCTGGTTTAGGGTAAGGAAATATCTCTGAAATGGTTACCCAACAGGGCATGGGTTATCCGGTTGTTACAGCTATACGAAGACGTTCACTTGTGGTTTCTTACTTCAGCTATTGTCTCTTATAAATAAAATATAATTTGTCACTCAAATTATCAATTTGTCACTCACTATCAGGCCTAAATATTAAGGAAAAGACTTGCACTTCAGCAGGATTCTCTGACTTTAGCTGCATTTATTTAAAATGTCTGCATTATCTATGGACATTGTTAAAAACAAAGACTTGATTGGGTTAATTTTGAAGTCTAGGCTGACATGTTCTGTTTATTAGGGTATTGGAAATGGCAAGTAGACTGTTATTTAGCACATGATAATAGGTTCATATTATGCATATGTTAAAATATCTACATTAGTTATCATTTGCTTTCTAACCATAATTCATATAGTCTTTTTAAACTTTAAAATCCTAAAGGGCTATGTTTCTAAACCTGGCATTAGTTTTGGCAAGAGAAATCCTCTCAAGAAAAGCTCTAGTTTTGGGGTCTTTGGGGCACATAGTAGTGGGTTTTCTTCTATATTACTGCTAAACTATTGCACACACGCGCTTCCTTAGGCATTGTTATTTTATTTCCACTTCAGCAAGAACTGATTATTTGAACTGAGCAGCATTTTGGCTGCTTTTTTCTGGGTTTAAATATTATTTCTTATTTTTATGTTGCTTGTTATTCATCTTGAATGACCTAGATATTTAAAAGGTAGGGCAAAATTGAATGAAACAAATAAATAAGAACAGTGAAAAAAAATTGTCTGGCTTCCTTTTTTTTAGAGGTGACCAATCACGTAAGCGAGCTGGGGAAGAATTAACGTATAGTAAGTAACTTAAACTGCTAGTCTCGTTAATAATGGATATTATATAGTAATACATGTGAACCTTTTTCACAGAGAGAATGTTCAGATTTCTTCAAAGTCCCCCCAACACTTTTTAAGGAAGCCCCTCAAGGTCCCTACAGATGCACAGAATACAGTTTGAAAAACTGTGTTGTCTAAGCACATGATAGTATATTATTGAAAGAATTAAAAACCTATTCCATGTATTCTCAATATGTTTACTATTCAATGACTAAAAATTCTCGTTATGAAGATCACATATATCTGAAATGCAACAATAATGAATGGGTGGTCTATTAGTGGCAGGGTCAAAGTTCCCTCTGATACATCAAACTGTTCTGATATCTGTTGCAGTGTGGATGCTCACTGTAAATTTTCCTTTAATTTGAATTGAACTTCTTGGTACTTTCTGGACCCTTTTATGTAGGGTGGGGTCCTTGGGTTTTGGTGTTGGTTTTTGACAAAAATACAAAAATGATTTGCCAGTGCCTTCCCTTTTCAATCTAACTTATAGCACAGGAGGTCTTTGGTGGTTCTCCGTACCCAAATCTGAACCAGCCATGCTTAGCTTCCTTACAAATTCAGCCCAGCGTTGTGGCTATCTGGCAAGAGATTTGTGGTACACTGGATAATTATATACCACTTCTGAGGTTCTGTTTCTTGGGCCACTGGTACAGGCAGTCCTTGACTTACGACCACAATGGAGCGCAAAATTTCTGTTGTTAGGTGAGATATTTGTTAAGTGAGTTTTGCCCCATCTTACGACCTTTCAGTTGTTAAGTGAATCACTGCAGTTGATAAGTTAGTAAACCGAGTGTTAAGAGAATCTGGTTTCCACCTTTACTTTGCTTGTCAGCAGGTCACAAAAGGGGATCACATGACCCCGGGACCCTGCAACTGTCATAAATATGTGTTGGTTGCCAATCATCTGAAGCTTGATCACATGATTATGGGGATGCTGCAAAGGTCATAATTATGAAAAACGATCATAAGTCACTTTTTTTCAGTGCCATTGTAACAGTCATTAAATCAGTGGTTCTCAACCTGTGGGTCGGGACCCCATTTGGGGTCGATCAACCATTTCACGGGGGTCGCCAAGCAAGGCTGTCCGCCATTTTTTTTGTCCGCCATTTTTTCCCCTTTTCCGGCGGGTGCCTTGGGCTGGGCCAGCTGGTGGTCGGCCTGTTCCGTCTCTGCCGCTTGCCAGCTACGCCTCAGCCGGAGCAGGGGGCGGAACCACGCATGCGTGGCGCTCCCGGGCAGGGAAAGTCCTCGACTTACGACCGGTTGGGTAGTCCTCGACTTACGACCGGTTGGGGTCGCGGCATTAAAAAGGTTGAGAACCACTGCACTAAATGAACTATTGTAAGTCGAAGACTGTAGGCTTAGTAAAAATGAAGGGGAGGGGCAGTTTTTAAGAACTGTGAATAACAGTGAGAGGGATTTAACGCAAGTGATGTTTTCATTCTTTTTTCTTGACTTTTTCAGATGGTTCAGCATCGTGTGCAAGCTCAAGAGGGTGCAGATAGGAACTGTGCTAGAAAGCTGACCAATTGGAGTGGACTCTGGAACGGCATTGGAAGGGAGGGTAGCCTGAGACTCAGCCAGGTTGTTCTGATACTCAGGTTCTCTGATGCAACTATACCTAGAAGAAGGTGTTTGGACTTATTTCTTGCCATGTAATAAAATGTCTGTTTGCTGCTATTTGGGCTAGCTCGGAACAATGTGATCAATCTTGAAAAGGGGTGAGGGTATTTTTTTTCCTAGATGATTTCTTGTGAGGACTGTATTCTTTTTGAGGCTTGGTTTCTAAAAGATCACTAAATGCTAAAAGTTGATTATCAAAAATAGCAACTTCCTCTGAGAAGATTTAGAGTGGTGTTTTTGTTTTGTTTGGGGGTTTTGATTATTTTTTTTTTTTTTGCACTTTCCGATATGTGAATATTGCTGTTAGAAATCTGTTGCCCGTTAGATTTTATTCAGAATGTTTGCTCGGTAAATTGTGATCATTTAACAGTATTTCCATCTGGAAAAAAAATGGTTTGTCTCTGAAGGCCAGTCATAGGACTGACTCTTCACATTCCAGACAATTCATCTGCTTAGCCCCTCAGTAGTACAGGCCACAAAATGTTTCTTAAAACTGTGATTTGATTAAACATGGTGCAAAGTTGCCAGATTTTTCTTACCTTCTTTGATTACATTTAGGAAAATAAACATTAAGCTGTGTTTTAACCCAGTCCCTTCCACACTGTTGGCAAATCAAATGTTTATTGTATTATGTTGTTGGCTTTGGTAATGATTGTAAAGAATTAGAACAAATGCTTTTCAACATGTGATTTCTAGTCAGAATTGAAATGCTAGTATATAATGGATGAAGGTTTAAGCAAGAGATTGCGAACCAGGTTGTATGCTCATACCCTCTGTGCTGCCTAGTGGCAATACAGAGAAATGTTGGTACTGATTTTAATCAATCAGTTCTCTGAATGATATTGGGGTGGTATAATAGATTTTCAAATATGACTGAAATGGTGCTTACCTCTGAATAACAAGCTACTTGAAATCAATGTTACACGTGTGGCTTGTACCATTTCAGAAGGCAACTGGAGAGAACTGCATGTTTGATTTGTACATACTCTTTTTTAATTTCAACTGTTAAAGCTTGAACATAAAATTTTAATCTGCAGCAGCACTTTGCACTGCATTATGGGTATAATGGCAATATGTACCTCAGAAGGGATAACTCTGGATCCCTGCTTTCTGTCTTTGGTCTTGAACTAAAGGCTAATCACAAGATGCTGGGGGGCTTGTTTATGTATTTGTTCCTTGGCTCTCTGTGATGAAGCAGCACACACATAAAAGGGAGGTGGTTCTCCAGCTCCTCCACAAAATGTAATTTTATATACCATAATTAGACTTATCTTCGGAATAAAAGGGAAATAAGGATGAGTTTGCCACAGTGAGGTAATGAAATCAGGCTCTGCTGAAGTATTAGTGCTGGGGAAACCCCAGTTGGAGTAAGTCTTTAATGTGGAACATTGTACATTTTGATGAACAAGAGATGGAAGTTTACCGCATTCATGAAAAAGATAATGTGATACATGACTTTCCAGCATGAGCAGTGGCTTATCTTAGCTTGTCTGATCCACAAAGAACAATTCTAGCCTTTCATTTGGTAAGATTCCAGGATAAGTCTTTCTGTAATGTAAAAGTATCATATGAAAGAACAAATATACTTTTTAAAAAGTATGCAGTTTGGAGAAGAGAATGTTAAATGAATCAAAAAGAAATATATATTTTGATTTAATCAAAGTTTTACTCCTTAATTTGTTGAAAATAAGGCATTCCTTTAAAGAAAATATATCTAGAAAACAACTATTTCTAAGTTTACATAGACAGTCCTTCTTTTCTTTTGATATGTAAATGTAAACCTCTCCAATTTACCAAATTAATTTAAATGTTCTTGCATTGATGGAACTAGTCAGAAATTACAGAATCCTTCAGATTTTCAAACACTTTGTTATAAACAAGATGATCTGAAGAATATGTAAATAGAATTTCAGGAGAAAGTTTGTGAGAGAAACTCTTGGTTTCAATTTCAATTAAGTCAAAAAAGTAGGCCATACACTTAATTATAATTGTGTTTCCATAAAGTTAGTATAAGCCACTGTTCCCCAACCTGCTGACCTTCAGGTGAATTGTGTTACTGGCTACATTAGCTGGGAATTCTCAATACTTTAGTCCAACATAACTGGAGAATATCAAGCAGGAGAAGGGTAATATAACCCAAGCGCCAAATCATCCTATCCCTTATTTAGAAGAGTTGTTCACACTAGTTAATGAGGATCCATCACTACTGCACTGTGCCTCTACAAAATTGCTTTTAGATTATATTATTTTTGGGTAGTGCAGGAATTCTGAAACTTATGTAGGAGGCTACAGTATAATAATAATCGATAATAACCAATGCTAGGCATTCAAACCCAACAACGTTGTCTTTTTTTTTTTTTAAGTAGGAAGTTTGAACAAATCTTAAGAAAACTAAAAAAGGCAATGTGAAAGATTTTTGCTGTTGTTCAAGAGTTACAGATTAAAAGTTTGGACAAATTTATATCTAGGGTCATGGCAGTAATTGCCTGTTAAACCCTCCACTTTTATTCCCTATTGAATTTATCCTTAAGAAGTGCCCAGTCATGAAGGACGTGTATAAGTATGGTTGTTTCACAACATTTATTTCTCTTTCCATAACTATAGACGAAATTACGTACCGGGATATTTCATCTTCGGCTGGTCTCTGGTTCTGTTCCTGATTCCAGTTTGACCCCTATAATTTCCAGCATTAACTTTACAGAATACAGTGAGAATGAAAAGAGGATGTCCAATGGATGTGAATTTGATGCACTGGTTTTATCTTTTACGACAGTCTTTCCTGACTACTTGGGTTTACAGTTTTGCAGGCTTCAAGTTCAAGAATTTCCCAGCCAGTATAGTCATTACTGAAAATTCTGGGTATTGAAGTCCACATATCTGGAGGATGCCAAAGTAGAGGAAGGCTGCTCTACTAGTTTATGGTTTGTAAATAATATTCAGAACATTCAGCTTTTGTTTCCAGATAAGGTTTTATTTGTGGCACTCTTCTTCTCAAGAATATTGCTTCGGTCAATATTCTAAACATGGTTTTACATATTTTAGCTCTATGTAGCATCTTGCCTGAAGAGGAAGCCTGTTTTTTTATATATATGTAAAAGAAAAGAAAAGAAAGAAAAATATATTATGTTGTAAATAAATTAGTATTAAGATTTCTGTATGTTTTGGCATCTAATGCTGAAATAATTTGTTTTTCTATCCTCCAAGGGATATATCTTTGTAAGCGTGTATGAAAGAACACAAGAAAACTTAAGTTACTCTGTAAACATTTTTCTTCAATATATGTTGACTTAATGAGTGGCCCTCTAAAGCCATGCCTTCAATAAAAGCAGCATGGTCTTGGCTGTGGTGCTCCTGTAAATCAAATTATTTGCCATTTTTTGTGACTGTTTTCCATATAAGACTTAACATGGCAAGCGTTTATGCATTGAGTGTCATATGTCATATTTGTTTCTTGGGAAACTTGTTATATTAAAATATTTTTAGACAAATGTTTTGATTCTGAATTTGCCATTTTTAATTTGTATCCACTTGCCATTCTTGACTTAGAGAGATCATAGTGACATAAGACAATGCTTCTTTTACCCTCAGTTTTTCAGTCTCATGTTTTCTTCAGAATGTGGAATGTGTAAAGCCTGTGGTTGATGGGAAAGTTTAAAAAGGGGGTTTTATGGGAAGAGGGGAACCATAATATGTAATTTGGGAGGGTGGAGAGTGAAGTTACTGTCTGTAACTGCTGCAAAGAAGATTGTAAATTGCTTCTTTAGATACTTCTTTCTCTTTTGTTACATTTCAATTTTTTATTTTTCTTGAGTCTTTTATATTTCCTTTGTTCTTTTACTTTTCTATAGTTTTTTTTAAGCGTGTGTACATTTTTCTTTTAATAAAAATTACGGTGAAAAATAGTTGATGGGAAAGCTAGCTTATTGAAACTGTTGATACTCAGCTCATTGATATGAGCAGATTCTCAGAATCAATCTATACTACGTAAAATGGGAATATTCAGCCATCTACTGCACTGGCTTTTGAGTATAAAGAGAGTAGTGAGAATAGCTTTGCTCCTGAGTGTCTCTTAAGTCCTCTTATGTCTGCCAGACACAATATTAGCTGACAGCAGAGGACGTGGACACAGCCATATTCATGTCTAGATCAGTGAAAAGAGTTTTACGGTTCACTCAATTCTCTGCTCATGATTTGTTTTTATGTACCCCCATTTTCTGAAGGAACCCCACAATTCTGCAAGTTGTAGGTGTTTGCTGTTCTTCTATTGGTTTGGCACAGAAATTATTGCAAGGAGCTTTTTGTTTTTAAACTACTTGTTTATAAATCCTCATAGTAATACCATTTTCTGAAAAAGACTGTTCTCTGTTCTTTCTTGAAAGAAAGGGTTATCTGCTTTATTTGTGCTCTCTGAAGAACATGAATATGCTGGTGATACCAATCTTTTCAAAAAGAATTACTTGCTAGAAATGTGAGGATTGTGGAATACATCCATGATGCAGCTTATACCATGATTATAGGTAAAGATTTCCCTGAGCTGAATTCAATTTCTGGTGACTACATTTACATATATTTATTCTTCTTGGCAGCAAAGCAGAAATGGTTGTTACTGCTTTCTCCTAAGATATTTTACAGGATATTTATAGAATGATTTACAGCCATGGAATTTATTGATAGTTTCCAATTCTAATCCATTTCTTGGCAGTTTCCAATCCTTAGTAATTCTAAGAAGAAATTTGGAGCTGCTTGTTTAAGAAAGAAGGAAAACTATTCACATAGAAGGAAAATGCATTAACTATAGAAAAATGGTGCCATGATTTAAGTTGTTGATCACCGTAAAAGCTTTGACAGTGAGAGTGGTAGGAGACTAACTCTTCCACATAATTTATAATGTATGTACGGTACATGAACAATTACATCCAATAATTATAACTGATTTTTCCCTTTCCCCCTTTTGCTCTTATACAGTATCGTGTGGAGAAAAAGTTTGTGGACTCTTTTTCTCCACACGATACCTAAAACTAGATAAACACAGCAACGAGAAACAAATGAGTCAAAAAACATTATAGTTGTTCATTTCTTTATGAGTAAATTATCTCTGTCTCCATTTTTAAAAGATGACAAATGTCTTGAAATGCACTTTTAATCGGCTAAAATTGGTATCATTGTGTACTCCCTGTGTTATTAGGTAACAATGAAACAGCAAAAAGTTTTTTTTTTTGCTGAAGATGTTACCTTGCTTAAAAAAGAGTTTGAGATGGAAAAGATAATGTTTACTTGTACATTAAAATTGCTTTTTTGAAAAAAATATGTAATGGTTGCTTTATCTTTATCTTTGAAAAAGTTCAGTCATGGGTGAGTCCACCAAACCTGTGCCTTGTCTGTTAAATTTGAGTAAATAAGAAAGCTGTTTTCACACACAGTTATTTTCTACAGCTATAACAGCTCCTGTAACCACAAATGAGAGAGATCCATTCAAATAGTCATTTGGCATTGTTTATACATTTAAAGATGTATCAGAATATGTACATAGCTTTAATTTTAATTAATTTTAATTTTTTTTCAACTATTAATCAGTGCAGATTAGAAGAGAGGGAAAATTCTAAATAGTAATTTGTTTTGCTGAAAGCAAATATATTTGGTGGGCCAACACACTTGTACTTTTGAAAAAGTCTATGTTATCCTGGCTGCCCATTCACAAAATGGTTTCTATAATGCAGACATGTCAAACTCAAGGCCCGGGGGGTGGATGCGGTCCGCGATGTGGTTTCATGTGGCCCACGAAGCCATCCTGGAAACAGTGAGGGAACGGCCCCTGCTGCCTTGGCCCTGGCCCAGGCCGGCTGGGAGCCAATGTACAATTTTGTGGTGGCCATCTATGCTGAAACGCATTCAGTCTTAGCTCCACAAGGCTGTCTGGAAACAGCGAGGAACCAGCCTCTGCTGTGTCGGCCCCGCCCCCTGGGTGCATGCTGGGGAGGTGTCACCCTTTGTGAGGAATGAAGAAATGGACCATGCCTTGGCGCTTGCCTCAGTCCCACCCCCTTCTGCCAGAGACCCTCAGATCTGTCCCACTCCTGCCCAGGCCCCCACAGGCCCCCTTGACGCGAACGATGTAAAGCTGGCCATGCCCACCCAGTAGGCCACACCCACCCACGCCCACCCAGTAGGCTGCACCCACCATGGCCACACACCCTTGCCCCCCCCTGAGGGCAACCACAATGCTGATGCGGCCCTCAATGAAATTGAGTTTGACACCCCTGCTATAATGGGACAAACTGGTCACTAAATATAAATGAAATGCAAACAAGTGAGACTGAAAGGCAAATCATTTGATCCGAAGACTTAATATCTGGCAGCAAGACAGTCTGGGGCCCCAAACCTAAAGTTACTTATTTAAAATCATGGAGTATTTTCTTGCCCATGTTTGTGGTCACATTTTAAAACCCAAATTCTCTTTTTTTTATTCCTATTCACTCACTCAATTGTTTTCTGCATCTCAACCCTGGACTTTTTGCTTCTTCCTGTCACTTCATTGGCTATCGCTAATCCTCCTTTAATTATCTCACTACCTATTACCAGATAGCAGGATCCATACCTCCCCCTCTAAGGAATATAAGCAGATACGTGATTTTGAACCAGATATTTTTAACCTGAAAATATTTTAAATATCATCGTATCATGGAACTTTGCAGTACAGAAAAAGGTATGTGGAGACACAGTGATCCTTTGGTTTCCATGATGTTCACTCCAAGGTTGTTTAGTAAATTCATGGTACTTGTGAGATTAACAGGATTTAATATGTCTCAGTTCTATGGTATCTGTGAGGCAGATGAATGGGTGATACTCGATCATGACATAAAGATGTACAGGCAATCCTCAACTTACAACTGATCACGGATGGACCCCGCAAAGCTACTTACAATCTGATTCTGAACTTATAACAGACAGACACACATACTCTCAAGTGATTGCATTTTGGGCACTTGGCAACTAACTCACCTTTATAGCCATTTGTAGCATCCTGCGGTCGTGTGACTGCAGTTTTGACTTTTTTTGCCAGTTTCAGGTGTTTACTTCTGGTTTCCAGCAAAAAAAATGTCCCTTGGGTAAAATGGATTCCCTTAATGATCATAGTGTTCAGTTAACAACTGCAATGGTCACTTAATGATGGCTGCAAAAAATGCTGTAAAATTGGGTCTGATCACATGGTGACCCATTTAACAAATGTAACTGTACAACTGTAACCACAGACTCAAGTACATATGTTGAGGGCTACCTGTAAATGTAGATATGTTGATGTAGATCAGGGGTAGTCAACCTTGGTTCTTTTATGACTCGTGGACTTCAATTGCTGGCTCAGGAATTCTGGGAGTTGAAGTCCACGAGTCATAAAAGAGCCAAGGATGACTACCCCTGAGTAGATGCATATATGATGAAACTTATGTATTAGCATCACAAATCATAACACAAATACCTAATTGCATCATTAGCACTATTATGTGACAATCTCTGTGTCTTGTGTCTTATTTTGGATGCTCTAAGTACAGCTCACAGTGTTCACATATTCACTAGTACTCAGGCTATGGATACTTTTTTGACCTTTTCTAATAACTTCAGCCTAATCACTTGGAATTTTTACTGAGGTAATATAAATGTAGCGTGTTCTGTATACATGAACAATTGTTTTTTTTCCCTATTGGTCAGAATGCAAACACTTGAAATAATTTTCCACAGCTTCAAGATTTTAGAAGTTGGGATTCAGCTTCCAGATGTTCAAACAGATAAAAAGAAGGTTGTTTCGTAAGAAAGAGCTGAGAAGAAAGTACATATCCATCATGCAGTCCTCTTTTGATATAAGTAGCCTTATGCAAAGCGTTGGAAAAATAACTAGCAACGAGCAAGCAAGATAAATTGGAGGCAGCAGATAAAAATGAAATTTAGCTAAACTTAATGTGCGTCATTATCATTATGTTATATCTCTATACCTTTCTCTTCTTGGAAACAATCTACACTTCCTCTATGTCCATTTATTGAGTTTTTGGAAGACAGTTATAATGCTGACCTCAGTAAGAAAAGTAAGAGAAAAGGAAAAGAGAGAGGAAAAAATAAAAACAAAAATTGAAAGAAGTGACTTCCAATCTTCATCACAAGAAATATAATTTACCACTATACCGTTGCATGCAAGTATCTCTTCTTTCTATAATCCACCCCAAAACTGCACAAATCATTAACATTTCAATCCTGGTATCAGCAAAAAATCCATAAGGGTTCCCAGAATTTTATAGAAATGTATTAGTCAAACAATCCAATTTTGTCCTCCTTCCTTTTGCTTTAATTTGTTCAGATGTAGGATTTGATCTCTTTAGTTTTTCCTCATCTCAAAGGTTTTTTTTCCAAGCTTCAGCAAATCTCTTCTGTAAATCCAATAAATAGTCATTATTCAGGTCATACTCTTGGCTCAGCCTCTTTCTGCCTCTCACTTTTTGAAGATTTCATCAACTCTGTTTAGCCATGTTTCTCTTGGTATTCCTTTCAGTCAATTCACTCTTCCTTTGTATATTTGTTTGTGATTCAATCTTAATCTCTATATAACAAACAATTTCAGTGTATTTCTTTTTTAATGGTTATTTGTTATGTATTGAATTTGCATTTAGCACCCATTCATTCTTAAACACAATTTGTTTTCCTGCTGTGTTCAGAAGTACATTTATATTTGTTTTGATTGCCCGAACTTCATTTCTCTTAACTGCATAGAAGCACACTACACTACACAACCATTGTTGCTTTTTTTTTTTTTTTACATCCAGGGGACCAGACACTACATATCTAACATCATTTGTATATCTTACATTAATAATTTTCCCAATCATTGTCAACCATTCGACCAAGATTCACAAATTCATCTACTTGCTCTGATATTTCATCATGTGCAGTTTGCAATCCATTTTCCCATCAAACCCAATTACTTTAGTCCTTGATACATTAATTTTCAGACTCATATTTGTTGCATCATACAAACTAACATTTTTATAAATCATTTTAGTTCTCGGGTAACAATATAACCTTTTGTACAGCCAAACACTCATACACAATCAAACACCTCTGATGTCTCCACCAGTAATTTTTATATAATTATACATACATTCATCGACAGCCAAGGAGACAGCACACAACCTTATCTTACTCTTTGCTAAATGCTGAACCATTGGCTCCATTTTTCTCATACTGAGTGGCTTTACTTCCACCACTTATAGGGCTCCAATTGAATTCAGCAATCAGCCTTCCCTTCCAGCTCCATATTTGCACATATTATTCCGTTAGTCAAACCTTTATAGTGTATCATTCATTTTCTCAATAAATGTTTTTTTTTTTTATTCTCTGTGATCTGCTTGAAGAGCAAAGATCTGGTCTGTGCACCAGGCTTAAACTATCCTGCACCTCCCAAATGTTGCTCTGTGTCTCTTGGCTTGTTGTTGTTGTTATTGCCTGATTTTAAAAAAAATACAGGAAAACTGAGAAGATGTTTTCCCTCACTATCAACTGAGTGGGAAAGGAGCAATGGCTAAGAAGCAAGCAAGAGAAAGTGGACAAGTGTCACTCTACTCTTTTTTCTATCTGAAGGGGCCAAGAGTATGACTGTTATGCAACTCCATATATGATGGGTTCTTTTTGCTAACTATTCCATCCCCCTTTTCCCCCCAAAAGAGCACTTTCTTAAAACTCTCCATCATATAAATCCAACTACCTAGAGGTTATTATTTTTCAGCTTTAAACAAATTAATTCCCTCTCCTTTTCAAGTAGCTCTTTCTTCTCCCTCCTTCTTTGACAATGCTTACTGCCTTGAAAAGGGCACAGATTGCATGAGCAGATGAAACAGCATACTGAGTAAACGACCCCAGAAGCAAGTAATATGTGGAATCACTGGCAATTTGCTTATTTTTTTTTTAAACAAAGTTAGTGGTCCTGATTGACTCCATAAAGTAAATCGGGATAACAAACGTAGTTGGATAAAGTAAATGGATGCAGTAAGCTGCCCACAGTTACCTTGGACAGTGAGCTGGGTGGCAGATAAAGAAAGAAAGAGAAAAGAAAAAGAAAAAAAGAAAGAAAAAAGAAAAAGGAAAGAAAAAAGAAAAAGGAAAGAAAAAGAAGAAAAAGTGGAATCTAGCAGAGTGGTCCTTCTAGATCAGGGGGAGGCAACCTTGGCTCTTTTATGACTCGTGAACTTTAACTCCCAGAATTCCTGAGCCAGCATGGCTCAGCTTGGAAACCTCTCCCTTTCCCCTCAGCATGGCTGGCTCAGGAATTCTGGGAGTTGAAGTCCACGAGTCATAAAAGAGCCAAGGTTGCCTACCCCTGTTCTAGATATTGTCTATCTCAGTTTTTCCTTGCTGTCGTTTAGAAATCACCTAAATTTTTCCAGCCCAAATTGTACATCCCTATTAAAGGCGTGTCACGACAACTAAGCAAATCTACTTTTTTTCTTCCCACTCATCCAGTCCTTTATGGCAGGCATGAGTAACATGTCATAAATGGCCTCAAATACTTTTTTGTGGTTTTCCATGACTTCTCTGACCAGGCTTTGGAAGATTGACAGTCCCAGTCAAGAGTTCCTGCAGTTTACCTGGTAAGATTTTTGGAAACAATTTGCCATTGTTTTCTTCCTATGACTGAGCGTTAGTAACTCTCCAGGGTCACCAAGCAGGCTTTGTGCTTTACATGGGTCAAAAACTCAGAGTCTTGCAGTTTCTGGCTAGGTGTCTTAATCACTTACCAAGTTTTCAAACAAAAATAACTAAAACTCCCCTCCCCACAATTTATTCTCATGCATTTAGTGGCTCTAGAACATTAAGTATAATTCTTGACCATCAAAATTTTGCCCTCCACTATTTGGTTTGCACTTCATGCTAGCCAAAATATTATTTGATTGTGTTTGTCTTAGTATGCTGTGTGAATCCAGCAATTTGTGGTTTAGGATTATGAATTCAATCTATAGCTTTTTTCAACTCAGAATCCTTTCCTTATCAGTCTTCTTTTGTTGTGTCCTCAACACATAGTCACAGTTCATAAATCTTTCATTCAGCAATTCACATTTTAAGAAATTTTGGTCATGGGTAATGGAATGCAGTTCATTGGTGACAATTCCACATCACATGCTTTTTCACTTAATAGCACAATAAGCAATGCAGCATGTAAGTCTCTTGGTGAGGTAGGCATCAAGCAATACCTCTGAATTGCTAGAAGTTGCTAAACTGAATCTCCCAAGAATCTGAGTCAGTATGATCAATGGTGGAAGATGCTAATAGTGTAGTGTCACAAAAATTAGTTTTCTAGAATTCTTCTATGAAGAATCCACAGGCATTCTAGATTTCAGTTATAACAGAAATTATGTTGGAATAAGTTCCATAAATAAGTTGAATACATATAGAAACTCTTAATTTGCTAAATTAACACATTAACTGGTATTGAGAATGGCATACCATGTTTTCCCAAAAGTAAGACCTAATCTGAAAATAAGCCATAGCTTGATTTTTGAGGGTGGGCTTAATAAGCTCTACCCCAAAAATAAGCCCTAGTTTTGGGATGAGGCACATACCTAAAAATCAAGCTAAGGCAGGGGTGGGGGTAGAGTTGCCCCACGTGCCCCGTACCCCGGTTACCATTGCAGCCAGGCCTCCTATAAATAGCCTTGCCAGCCCACTTCTTCTGCAGTGCCCCCCCAGCCTGCCCCCCTATAGCTCAGTTCTCGGCTGCAGAGGCCTTTCCGGGAGGCCTCTGATGGCAAAATGCAGGCCAGGGGGTGCCGCACTCGTCAATCCGTAGCTCCGTTCTCAGCTGCAGAGGCATTTCCTTTACCAGCAGAAGAAGTGGGCCGGCTGGGTTGGGCTGTCAGTGCCACTGCCGCAAGGTGGGACCATGGAAAAGACACCCCCTGAAAATAAGGCCTGGTGCCTCTTTTGGAGGGGGAAAAAAATAAGACCGGGTAAACACGGTAGATGTTGAACGCTAACAGATTAAGTCCCAATTAAAATTCCCGTTAAACTTTCTTTAAAAAAAAACCCAACTTTCTTTATATGTGGAATTGAACAAATGAATTTCTTAGTGCTTAGCATAACATTTCAATAATCACAATGTGAAACTTTTAAACCTACATTTCTTATTAATATTCATAGAGTTTGGTGCCATTAAATGTAATAATGGACATTTTTATGAAGTAGAATAATTGTGCATACATTTTTATACCATAGTCATTAAACTTACTCTTTAAACCAGTACCAGTAATTTGTAACTAATTCTATTCATCTCATATAAGATAAACTTCCCCATAACAATACAGGGCAATCCCTAGGGCTCAGCTCCTATCCATTTAATATGTACAATTTTTCTACATATGAAAATGCTTGAAGGTTACCATGCCAACTAGACTTCTAAGACTGTCAATTATCTAGCATAAAAGTTAGTACTTAAACAGTGAAACAAGCTTGAACTTAGGCTGCTGAACAATGCAAGTATTTTTTTTATTTGTCCTTTGAATAAGTGGAGATTTGACAAAGCCCTTAAAATGTATTCATTATAACATTTTCTAGTTATATGACTATGCTCAAGCCCTTTTTTACAGAAAAAGAAAAAGTGAAGTTGAAAGAATAAGGTAAAATAAAATCTCCCATAAAACAATTATGATAGCTTCCTATAACTTGACTTGCAACTGGCTGTACTTCTGAGTTTTCTTAGTAAGATTAAGGGTGGGGAAGACCTTAATTGTTCTTTCAAGGGTTTGATTCTGGCACTGAGGTCTTCGCTAATATGGTAGCATGAATGATTGATTTGATTATGGGCCATCAAGTTGTTTTTGGCTCCTAGCAACCACACAGATAGATACAGCAGCATATCTGCACTTTATTCATCTCTTCCCTAAATTCTTATTGTCTTTCCAAGCACTAACCATACCTGGAGGAGTTAAAAAATCATAATTCATTGCTTAAAGAAATGAGTAACTAATACCTATTTTAAAAGTAAACTTTTCACTGTTAACTGGATTATTCATCCCAACAGTGTCATATGGATACTAAATGACATGGGTGAATGAACCAAACACGAGCTACTTCACATTAATCACTTCCCATTCAACCCTCATGACAACTGATAAAACCTCCTACTCATGGATAGATAAACTTCTGCTGAGCAGTGCCCATTACTCCCAATCCTTGTTGGTGATCTGCAGGGATACCATGGTTGTGGTACTGAATCCACCAAGATGGTATTGAATGCAGCTGGCATCATATCCCCCCTTAGACAGGAATTAATTACCTCCTGAATTCAGCTATGCACATGCTTCTTGACTTCCTAAATAGTTTATGCGAGACATGGATACACAGCATTAACCAGCAGCAGCCTGAGAGAAAGGCATCTAGAGCTAAGATTGAAATGAAGAGGTGATTGTTCTGTCTTTTTACGGAACAAATGGCAATGGCCTATCTACTGTCAGCCATCGTATCTTCTTTCTCTTCATATGTTTCTATGGCTGCTTTGTTCGCTTCCCATATCTTCCCCCAGCCACCTCTTGGCATTTCCAACATTGGCTGAAGTGTGCAGAGTACTTCTGCCAGGCCAAAATGGATCATCCAGCATATTACCATCTACCATCACTAGCACTGGTACTGTTTTTATTGTATATCGTATCTCATACAAAACTTACCATTACATCCTTCTTCCAAATCCAGATCAAAACTCCCAGCTCTTTCAGTTTGTTCCCAGATAACAGTTCTTCCAAGGAAAGAAATCTGCCCATCATGATAAATACAAGATACATTTCCAAAAGCCACGTTGATTGGGGATTGTAAAAGCAGAATTTAGAGGGGAGTCTGCAAAAGGATTGGCAAAAAGTGAAAAACCAGCTGACAATTTGCAGGATTGCTGTTCTTTTTATTTGACTTGGTCCCTGGCCTTAGAAAGCTAAGAGAAGAAAGTCTAAACACAACATTTTATCATCAGGCCTGTTTTTTTTAGAGATAATGTGGATCAGTGTCAAAATCCATCTTTGTCATTTCAATTACTCATCAGTCCATGTACTGGAGTAATTTCATCTGCACATAGTTTACACTCCAAAACCCTTTTAGAGTTGCATGCACCTAAGCTTTCAGTAGTTGTAATTCTGCCAGGAGCGATTAAGAAAAACATTTCAGCTTTTGGATTCATAACGACACCCTTTAGTGTGTGTTCTTTTTTCCTGCAAGCAACTGAGGCAGCAGTTAGAAGACTCGGTTTCTCACTTCAGAGGTCGTTGCCCTCAGAGACTTACATATCAGCTTCATAAATATTCAGACCTCCATGAAGTTACATCTGGCATCTATCTAATATGAAGGAAAGTTCATCAGCAGATCTACATTGTTCACCAGCAGAACTATAGCACTGATATCTAGCAGCAGAGAGAGAAAAAAACCCTTTTGAATGCATTAAATATGTTGGATATATGATATTCTGCTTGTAATCCTTGTGTGTTCATGAGAAGAGAACCAATACAAAGTTCAGAATTTCTATAAAGTTTCTCCAGTCAACAATCATGGTTGGGGGGTAGGTGGGGGATTATTAGGGTCATTTGGATAAATGATTTTTAAACTCCTTGCTATTTATGTTGTGACCCTAGTGCTGTTTCCTTGCTTCTAATAGTGAGCCTATGTGGAATAAGTTAGGCACAAGAGTTTGATCTCCAGTAAATTCAATCAATGGAAAAAAAATATTGTAGAAGTTTTGAATCAATATTACATAGTATCAATCAATCAGTGTATTGCATGCACTGTTGGCCTCTTCATTTTTGAGGATTTCAAGAATTATAAAATAACTGCTAATATCTAAAATATATAACAAATAACATAAAATATATAACAAATATATAACAAATAACATAAAAATATATAACAAATATATAACAAATAAAATATAGCAGTCAGAAGAAAACAAAGCAAGCCCCAAAACAGCAGGTATCCAACCTTTTTGACTGTAAAGTTCAAAAGTGGCGAATTTAAAACATTTTAGAAAATCAAGTAATTGTTCTTTAGTGCCTAAATCATGTTATAAAAATAATGCAGACGTTTGCTCAAGGATGGGTGATATGGTCTCTCTAATACAGGGGTCTTCAAGCTTGTCCCTTTTATGACTTGCAGACTTCAACTCCCAGAATTCCTCAGCCAGCATGCCTGGCTGAGGAATTCTGGGAATTGAAGTCCACAAGTCATAAAAGGGACAGGTTTGAAGACCCCTGCTCTAATATATATCTGTCATATCATTGTTGAGGAAGCATCTATATCTGGTATCTCCTTCCAAGAGTGACATACAGACTTTAGCATGAATTTGTAGTGCTTCCTTCAACTATTTTTATAGGGAATCCATAAAATATTAAAACTTAGTAATTCCCATTATGTTTTTCCCCCCACAGATTCTTCTGGTTTTTGGTTGTTCTTGGACACAAAAGGCCCAACTTTTATCATTGAAGGCTAATGCAATCTCTACAAGTACATAATGCCTTTACCGTTATTCTCCCACCTCAGATATTGACAATGCGAAATGTCATATATATGAGTGCAGACATTTGTTATAAACCAGATGGTGCCATGTGTGTCACTATATAATTTGCATCAGTTGCATCAATTAGTGCAATTCCATCATGACATACTTGTAAGTGCCATCAATTGCCTCCTCCTTGCATCTTCTATGGATGCTATCACAAGTTAGAACCCTTGTAGTGAATGTTTAGCACTGCTTATTATGTCAGATTTTAAGCCTTTCTAGCCATCCTTTTAGCAGTATTGCATTAATATGGTTAGTTGTAAGATCAGCCAGATGTTTAAATTGGATTTGGCATTTTTATCCACCTATCGAGTCCTTCCTAAACACCAGGGACAGGCAGAAGTTATTTGATGATGTTAAAGATATTGTTGGAGTATGTAAGTTGTTCAGTATAAAGCTGCCTTTTGCAATTGATTGATGGTGATTTTGTCAATGCTGATGGGGTTCAAATGGTGGTCCAGATGTTTTGGGATTGCACTCAAGGCACCTTTTACTATTAGTACTATCTTTGCTTGATTTTACTTCTGTTTGCAGGTCTTTGAATTTTGTGATATTTCTCCAGTTCTTCTATTCTGTGTCCAGGTACAATGTCACCTTTTACAATGTGCTCTAAGCTCCAAATGGCTATTCCCACAATTAAATTCCACCCCACAGAAAACGGATATTGTTCTCAGTAAAGTCACAGCACTTTTGTGTGCAGCTTGCAACTGAAGAATAATGATTGCATTGGGCTAACAGCTATTTATCTGAGTGCAACCAAAGTGTAACAAAGTAAGAAGTGTCTCTGTGGCACTCTCTACTCCACACACCACCATGTATAAGTCTTACCACTGTGAGGATGCTTACTGGATCCCGTTGCTGTGAAGTGTATAAAATGAGGAAAGTATCCAGCCATTTTGACCGTTATGAGATGATGTTCACAAAATGTAAAACAGCCAGGAATAAACTTCTGTTTGATGATGATGTACCTAAATGACACTATGGAAAGACTGGATCCATTAACGTATTAGAGAAATTATCTTCCAAAAATGGGATGCTCAGTGATTTTGGAGATGGCAAAGTGGAATCACTTGAAATGATTTATGCTCTGCAGGAGTCTCATCTAGATAGAACTGGCTGTTTGCATTTACTTTCAGATGTGAAAAGTTAACAATGCATATATAGAATGACTCATTCTCAAAACTACGAATAAAAATTCTGTTGAAATACATTTTTTTCGATAATAACCTTTTTGTTCCAAAATAAATTGTGGCATCTTTACATTTTAGATATTTGCAGGGTGGTTATCTAATGGAGCAAACTGAGAACAGAATAGCTGTTAAAAGTTTTAAGAAAAAAATAGTGCCAGCTTTTAAGGAAGAAATTTTCTTATGACTGTTAAAAATAACAAATGTAAAAAAAATGGAATAAGAGCTAAATGGACTGTCTTGAAAATGCTTGTCATAAGAGAAATAAAAATGTGAGCATTTTTATTTTAAAAAAAACAATGCCCTAGAAATATTCCCACCAAAACCATGTCTTTTATAAAATAATTATTGCCTAGGAAGATGATAATAAATTAAAACATGTAATGGCTAAAAGTCAACAATCAAAATTTTATATATCAAAAATCAGGTATCATCAAATATTTATTCCTATTCTTCTGGCCAACAGAAAGCATAGCTGAGTCACCAACTGTAGTGTCTGCAGTCCTGTCGTTCTTAACTTCCCACAAATAAATACACAATTGTTGATTCATTGCATGTTTCTACATCTTGCTTGCTTTTTGTAGGGAAAATCATGGAGAATGAACTAAGTGACAATCAAGAGAAAAGAAACTTTTGAAAAGTGGAGTTATTTGAAAGTGAAAGATTATTTAAAGTATCATGGGTTGGGCATATATGAAATCTGGTGGTTGTGATATAGAAATTAGGAACACCTTCAAGAAAAAGCAATTTGACTAATTTGGACAATGATATGTAAGAAATATTAGCTACCTCAATTAAATATATGAGAATAGACTCAAGGGAATGCAGTGGTGAAGGATGAGTCATGTTTTGGCAAAAAAAAATAATATATGTGCTTGGGCAAAAATACACTATGCTTCTTTCAGGCAGTAACATCAAAACAATAAAAAAAGTATTGATAATTGCCAACCTCTGTAGAGGATGACACTAAAATAAGTCATTCTTATTCTTATTCCATTCTCATTTTAGAGATGAAAAATTGGCAAAACGTATTGAACATAGCAACAATCTTGCATTCTGATATTTACACATAGTTCACATACTATTTATACTGGTAGTTGTATGCCCTTAGTAGCACGTCCTCAAAACTCAACCCATATATAGAAGGTAACTCTAATGGATAGAAAGGATTTCATAAATGGTTGTGGACTGAGTAAAAGTTTGGCTTTCTGAGAATTCCCTGAATAACTAGAATTGTGAATCTTGCACTAACATTCTTGAAAGGGATCTCACTATAAATTTTTCCATAAGTATGATAGTATACAACATGAAGTATTGTTATCAAGTATGGCTACCATAATAAACTTATTTACTTAGTATATCATTAAAAACAATTAGCTATGTTAATGCTTGCATTAAATACTGCTATGTTTTTACAGGTGTTATAATCAATACACTATAAGCATCCCCCTCTTGAACTATAAAACTCAAGTTTAACTAAACCAGCCTTAATTAAAATAAATGATACCATCAAATGGTGCAATTCTATTTAATGAACAACAAACTCATGATAATTTACTATTTGTTTTCCCTGGCCAACCAGAGCAATTATAAACTTTAGATTTTTTTTCAAAATTAAAACATCTGAAGGTCAAAATAGGAGAACACAAATAAAGCAAGAAATCTGGAGTCAATACAGCAGCTACCATTAAAACAATACAG
Organism: Protobothrops mucrosquamatus; assembly: GCF_001527695.2. Lineage (NCBI taxonomy): Eukaryota > Metazoa > Chordata > Lepidosauria > Squamata > Viperidae > Protobothrops > Protobothrops mucrosquamatus. The sequence goes on from NW_015387181.1 coordinate 445,470, forward strand.
AATATATTTTCTCAACATTGACAGTTGAGTTGACAATTTAAGTTTATGGAGTTTCACAATATACTACTGAGAAGTCTTTGTCTTAAGTTCTCTTAGGTTTAATCTCTCTTGGCAGAGAGATATACAGAAAAGCCTCTGAGTAAATTGTACTTAGCCTGCTTATCTAAACTCTAAACTTTTATTTACTTTCCCTATATTTCTAGGCCAGGGGTGTCAAACTGCCGGCCCACAGGCTTTATGTGTCATGCCGAAACCGCACCCACCTGGCAATGGAGAAAAAGTCATGATACGTCACGACACGTCACATGACGTTGCGAGTTTGACACCCCTGTTCTAGGCAGTCTGCATTCTACAAGTGTGGTGGAAGGATAGCACAGCCTTATTTGACGAAGTATTTAAGTGACATTCAAATAATGCCATTCATAGGAACTGCCATGTGCCAAAGAGCAATCAAAAGTCTTCTACTGTGTGAAAAAAGTCACATTTATGAAGGCACCAGCTTTTGTAGACTAGACCCCATTGCTTCAGATAAGACAAGATCTGTCCTACAGGACCTTATGCCACATATTAAAGCCCACTTTTATGAACTTAGGAAGACTGAATTGTGGGTGTCTCAGCTTCCAGAATTCCTAGTCAACATGCTAAACATTCTGAGAAGTCTATCTGCATTTCTTTCTGTTAATTGTGTCCAATTCTTGGAGACTTCCTGGACAAATCCCTGAAGTTTCCTTGCAAGATTTATTGCCTCCTTCTTGGGCTAAAAATGAGTGATTGGCCCAAGGTCACCCAGCTGGCTTTATGTCCAAGGCAAGACTAGAGCTCCTGATTTCCTGATTTCTAGCCTGATGCCTTAATCACTATACCAACTGGATCTCAGAGCATATCTACTCTAGCACAGGGGCTCCAACCCCTAGTCCAGTGATGGCGAACCTTTTAGAGATTGAGTGCCCAAACTGCAACCCCAAACCCACTTATGCATCGTCGGGTGCCGGGTGGATGTGGCCCATTGGCTGGGTGTGGCCCATTAGATGGGCATGGCTGCGGTGATAACGGCAGACTGGGTGGGACTAAAAAGTTCAATCAATCAATTCCAACTTTGCAAGATCTTTTTTTTTCCATGAGAAGTTGAAATTGACTGATTGATTGAACCTTTTTTTTTAATACATGCGGTGGAGGCCTAAAGCGAAAAGGTTTTATAAACCCAGCTGAAGGCCTAGGACTGGGGCGACGGCGCGCATGCCCACAGAGAGGGCTCTGAGTGCTACCTCTGGCACCCATGCCATAGGTTCGCCACCACTGCCCTAGTCTGTGGACTGGCACTGGGCCACAGCATGCCAGAAACTGGGTCACGCAAACAACCAAAGCCCCATCTGCGGGATGCAAGCAGCATGTGAAACAACGTCCCCTCTGGTCTGCAGAAAAATTTCTGTCCACGGAACTGGTCCCTGGTGCCCAAAAGGTTGGGGGTCACTGATCTAGCACATATCATAGAGTTCAGCTTAATTTCAGAGAGCTGGAAATAGGGTCAAAGCCCAAGTCTTCTAGACATCACAATATTTCCTTGGGTTAACAAATGCTTTATTGTTATATGCTCTATTATTTACAGTGGTTCTTTTATGAATTTATTTTTATACCAAGATAGACCCATTAAAGATGCATCTGGAGTAAGCAAATTTAGGCAATCTCTCTGCCACATTTAATAGTTTAATATCAGAGGAGATAATTCATGTTTTTCTCACTGCGGAGAAGTTGTGACGGAAGGAAAAACCAAACGCTACAGAACATAGCACTAGATCATTCTAGCTAAAGCAGAATTCTCACCATAGAAATGACTTTTAATAGTCATTGATATTCACACGAGAAGCTTCCTTGTTACCATTGCTTCTTCCTTTTCCACATTAGCAAAATCCTGAAAGAAAAAAACAAGCACCATCATAAGGTACATTAGATTGGGCTAAATATAAAGAAAATGGTTGGTATTATTTTTAAAGAACCATCTTAAAGATTATAGCTTAAAAATGATGACATTCACGTGGAAAAGGAATGACACTTAAGACAGTTTCTGATGCAGACAATTTCTGACTTCATGCATACCTGAGGTACATTTATGCTTGCTGCTGATAGCTTCATGGATAATTATGACCTGCCTACTAATTAAGCTAAAGTTTCTTTGGCACCTGAATCGTTAATTAAAACAAATGCCACTAGAAACCTGTCATGTTGGAGAAAATGATCTAGATAGAATGTCATTTGCCATGAATTTTCAACCATTATGTTAATGGGCTGTCTGATTTATAATTAAAATATGGACTTACTGTAATTATGCAACCTCGATTTTTTGTTTAGTTTTGAGACAGAATTGCCAAAGTCTGGAACTGCTTCCAGTACAATCTCTTTAATTAACAAGGTGTTTATTCTTGTTCCAGTGAATTACGATTTATTCCATGTCACATGTCTGTGATTGTAACACTCTGTTCTATTATTCAGCAGGACATAAACGATGCATTAACACTATATTTTGTTTGGTGACCTTTTAAACCTAGAAATTAGTTTTTGCCTGTGTAGCGGGGACTGCCTGAGAGTGCTTGCAGGAGCTTGACTGGGAAGGGGAGGATTGGGACAGCTGCAGTTGGCTTGGGTGTGGCTGGCGTGAGTGGAAGGAGAAAAGGGGAAGAAAAGGAGAAGGCCGGTGTGGTTGGAGTTGAGAAGAGAAGGTCTGGAGGCCTATTTTATTTTTCTATCAAGGGTATTTTAAATAGAGGCTAGATAGAGTGAAGTTTTATTGCTTCCTCCGTGGGAGGATATCTGAGATGGAGGCAAGCGAGAGTGTGAAGTAAGGGAGTTGGCTGGGGTTTCTAGCCTCGGATTTTAATAATAAAGAGTAAGGGAAGGTGGTGGTTTTGAACCCTGAAACCTGAAGAAGAATCCTAGAGAAGAAGCACCAGGAGGAGAGGGACTGGTGGTGCCAACTGTTGCTGTGGACTTTGGAGGCATCTGGACTGTGGCCATCACTGCTGGCATAGGTGCTGGGACATTGTGGGGGGAGTTGCTCTGGGGGATGAGCCATTGCCATAACATACTGGCCGTCGTTGTTATTGTTACCATCTGGAGCCGGGGTTTCCCCCCCCCATTTCATCGGATTCTGAACGATTGCTCAGGGGCCTGTTACTCCTGCTGCAAAAGCAGCCCTGAGCTGTTATATACATCTTCAGAGCATCAACCACTGAGACTGGTTAAGTTCGTGCCTGAAAGTCCTGCTTCAATAAGAAGAGGCTGCCACCCATTAATGCTGCGTGAGCTCCGGTTGTAAGACATCTCATCGATCTCTAAAGAACATTGCTGCAAGGTTGGACAAGGGGGGACGTGGCTGGGAGGGCCTGGGCATTGGCGGCCTCTGAGGAGGTAGCGCTACACCTGCATAATCAAAATAATACTCACAATCAACAGGGAAATCACATGTGGGGACCACTAGCCACCGTGAATAAGATCATTTTGGAATTTGATCAGATATATTGAAACTGGTCCATCAATTGGATGTTACAATATTACCAATTTACATATGTGTTCAACATCTTAATTTAAAACTAGGAGGCATTACACAACTAAAGAATTAAATCACATCAAGATAGAAAAGATAGGAAAAATGAATTAAGCACAACCTCCTAATAAGCTTAATTAGCTGTAGTTTCTGCAGTCCGTGTTTGTATTAAAATCGAAGGAGTGGTAGATAACATTTATCCAGAATAAGGTATCCTAAAAAAGCTTACAATATGTCGTATTGTAAACTACTCAGAGGCACTATGTTAGTGAGATGGGCGGCCTGGAAACCATTCAGTCAGTCAATCAATCAAGAAAAAGAGGGAAAAAATGGATAACATTTTAAAGTTTGTCCTTAGCAATCAGTGGCATAATCAACATGTGCAGTCATCATTCTTATAATGTCAGCATGCTTGAGAAGTGATACAGGGGGCAGAAGAATCTGTCACAAAGACTCCAGACCTTGATCTAAAGCGGTAGATTTACTCTGAAAAAAGAAAAGACACAAGAAGCCAATGGAAAAATATGAATAAAGCTTTAGTTTTATTGTTTCCTAAGAATATCCCAGGCCAAAATTTCAACTAAAGGATTTCTTCAGAAGATCCAACTTCATTTTGAATTCTTCTGTGAAAATTCTCTCAAGTGTCTCACTTGTTTTTGCTCTGCAGTGGTAGGCAGTCTCATCTCTGGTAATCACCGTCCTAAACCCATTTTTCCCCCAATCCCAATTATGATTTTTCAGAAGACTTTGACTGCAGCTCTCACCATCCCTTAGCCAGGGTGATCCTTGTTGAGAGTTGAAATCCATTGTATTAAGTTGGGAAAGACCAAGCAAGCTTCTGCTTGTAGGTTGAAACAAAAACAGATTTAAAAAATGTGCTTTTTCCAAAAGGCAAATGGACTTTCTTCTTGTTGTTTTTTTCCCCCTCTTTGAGAAGGTTTTGTTCCTCATCCAAGAAGTTTTTTCAGTCCTTACTGCCTTTTGGAAAAAAAACACCTTTGGAACAACCATGACCCAGATGATTGAAGATCTCCATAAGCAATCAAAAGAAATAAAAACCTAGCAAGATTGCAGCCTATCCACTTCCGTCTAAATAGGAATAGATTTCCTAAAGTTTAATGCTTAATCAGTGTAAAGGTTGGTAGGCATTAGAACTTAAGAGGAAAAACAGCCCAAAATTTCGAGTGTGTTGCCATTAGAGATGATCACAAGTCATTATGTTTGCTAGATGCTATTATGAGTCAGCATGAATATTTAACACTTAATGCTGGACTGAAAAACACTGGTAGCAGTTTCTTTCCATTTAAACCACCTGTACAGGTGATCCTCAACTTACAACAGTTCATTTAGTGATTGTTCGATGTTACGACACCCCAAAAAGTGACTTATGAACGTTTTTCTCACTTGCAGAATCCCCATGGTCATGTGGTCAAAATTCAGATGCTTGGCAATTGATTCATATTTATGACTGTTACAGTATCCCAGGGTCACATCATCCCCTTTTGTGAATTTCTGACAAGCAAAGTCAATGGGGAAGCCAGATTCACTTAACAACCATGTTACTAACTTATCAACTGCAGTGATTCGCTTAACCACTGTGGCAAGAGATGTCATAAAGTGGGGAAAAACTCACTTAACAACAGAAATTTTGGGCTCAGTTGTAGTCGTAAGTTGAGGACTACCTGTGCTAAAAACAATGGCATAGTCTGCCATATGCAGACTGAGTTCACATTTCGGGAATGTCTCACTAAGGCTTCTTTGGCTTTGTTTTGCATGTCTGAATCTACCCTGTGACAAAATGGGACAGTGAAATACTGTCTGCCTTCTTGCCAAAAAACAATATCTCAGACATTTAAGCTGATAATCTGAGGCTGGGAAAGAGCTGGGGGGAGAAATGGATAAGAAAGAAAAAAATGGAATAGGCTAAGGAGTGGATAAGAGAGATGGACAGTGGTGTCCACAGGAGGGATCAAATAGCATTTGTGACAGTGCAGTCCAAATCCTGCTCATTTGTATATAACTATAACATACAAAAGAGGCAGGGCTTAAACCACACTGCTGTAGCCACCATCTTACCTGTTTTGATCTTCCCGTGGATGCCTCTGGAGATTGTTAAATGACTGACAAGCTGGATTTAGGCAGCTGAAGAAATATCGGGTCCATGGGTGATAGCTAATTATGGAAGAGGGATCGGCAGAGGTTGCTAGGCAGAGGAGGAGATGACATATTGAGGAATCATATCTACCTGGCACAGAAATCCAGAGGGAGAGAAAGGAATTTAAAGAAACAAGACAATCAACAAGCAGCTGCTAGCTAAGTTTTACCTTAAGGCTTAAGCCCTTCACTGACTCTAAATGAGTCTTAGTCTCAGTTTCAGCTGCACGCATACTTATATTTTAAAATAGAGGCACACTGTAATAGTAGAAGAAGTTTGACTGTTGCAGGCAGGGAGGTAATTTCTGCAGTGCAGAGGAAATTAGGCAATCAATCAGTTTACTGCATACCAGTCTTTTTGCTGACAGGGTGATGGTAATAGAGGGATCTGTTTCTCTGTTTAGGTGAATGATGCTTCCAAAGCTATCAGACTGAAAGAGTCAAATGTAGAACATACTGTAGAACAGTGTTTCTCAACCTTGACAATTTTAAGGCATGTGGACTTCAACTCCCAGAATTCCACAGACAGCATTGCTGGCTGTGGAATTCTGGGAGTTGAAGTCCACATGCCTTAAAATTGTCAAGGTTGAGAAACACTGCTGTAGAATAACAGGGTTGGAAGGGACCTTGGAGGTCTTCTAGTCCAACCCCCTGCTTAAGCAAGAAATCCTACACCATTTCAGACAAAGGGTAGTCCAATCTGTTCTTAAAAACCTCCACTGACAGAGCACCCACAACTTCTGAAGGCAAGCCTTTCCATCGATTAATTGTTCTTACTGTCAGGACATTTCTCCTTAATTCTAGGTTGCTTCTCTCTTTAATAATCAAAAACTAATGCTTTTCTATTTTGAAGTGTTACAAATAGATAAATGTCCTGAATGTATGGAAAACACAAGAGAGTCCTTCTATGTTGCCTTTTTCTGTTCAGTTCCCAAATTCCACACCAGTCCCCAATGCTAGATCAGTTACGGTTTGTAAACCATGGCTTGTAACATAATGTACAGATTTTCTTAGACCTAAGAACCATGCTTGTCATTTAGATGACCCGTTAGGAGTCACACTCCAAAAAGTATCTGTGTCTCTGACCTAGCTGAATTTGATATTAAATAAAGTGAATATAATTATTGCTAATTTGCTTAAGCATTTTTAACAAGTCTGATTTGAGGAGTGGAAAGAAAGTAGAAGCTGTATAAAGGAGCTGATCCAATGGCACCAGTGTCTAGCACTGAAATGTTGGAAGAATAGTCCTAATTTTCTAATTCTGGACTTTGCTTCCAGCATAGAAACATAGTGTTTAAATCACAACCTACACCGAAAAAGAGATAAAAGGAGGACACATTGCTCTGAAAGAGTACTTTGGCAGAAATGGGCATGAGTCAAGGATAACTCATGAATAGTTATTACTTCCAAATAGCCTTTATCAGCCATCAGCTGTATTCAGGTGGTTGATTTATGAGACTAGTAGAGCTTTGCAAAGTATTCAGAAGCTTTACAATTTTTGCCAAGATGAATTAAAAGAGGTGTTTCATATACGCATGTCTTTCAAACACTTTGAACTGCCCTATGGACCAGTATTAAAAACACTGCAGTGGTTCTTTAAAATTATATTTCTTCATATGTAGCCTATTGTATAGAAAAGGCAAATTGACTTTCAGATTATAAATGCAAAGTAAACGGAATAAGGAAAAAAATAGATCCAATTACTGACATTGTAAGATGTAATCACCCATGATTTAATTAGGAAAGAGAAAACATTTTTTTCTCAACACAATTAAGAAAATTCACCTTCTCAGAAAATTGCCTCTGTTTATGCAAAACTACCAGCCTGAAATGTTTGAAATTGTTTTCCCCTGCAGCCAGTGTTTTCTTGTAATGAAATTAAATAATTTTGTTCTTACATGAGAAAGTGAATGCTTCTGGCGTTTTCTTTTAATTGAAATAAGTTTTATTGCTATTTCTGTATGGCTGGGTCTACTTTAAGGACAATGTCTAAACATTAAAAATGTCACATTGATTGAACATGGAATAATGCATTGTGTGCTATTGGGTGAGTTGATGAGAACATGGAGAAGAAATGGCTGATAATGATGTAGGTTATTTTTTTACTATGAACAGAACAAAACAAGCTTGACAAATGATTTTTTGAAAAGGGCTGATAACCTACAAAACACCTATGAAGGTGTCTGTATTTCAATTGATTTCTCTGTATAGCTTGCACAGAGCAAGTCAAGAAGTTTGTAAAGTTCCATTTTGAAAATAAGCTAATAAATATTGATATAAAATACTAATGATGGCTGGCAATGGAATTGTTATGTAGTTGCAAGAGATCCAGGTCTTACTCCCATGGAACCTTACCTACCTGTTCCTGAGAGGAGCCAAGCAGTCTTGGAAGGTTCCTGTATTACAGGCAGACTATAATAAAGTAGTTAGTTTGAACTCTACACTGGTGTAGAGTCGCTTGTGACTGACATTTATGTCTGAAATAAAATTTTCCTAATTACAGAAATAGTGTACAATGAAGATAGTTGTACACTTTTTCTTCCACTTTAAAACCTGCTACTCTCATCAAAATTTTCTTGACCTTTGTGTAGTCATATTATTAACTAACATTTATGTTTTTTGTTTTATTTATCTTGAAGCTAGCTAAAGCACCCAAGTCATTCATCTTCATTACATCCTCCATTACACTTCTTGGGCCTTGTAGAATCAAAACTAAAACATCAGGAAAAGCTCTCAACTTTCATGTTTCTTTTTTTTAATCTTCAAAACTATTGTATCTACTATCTCTAGTCAAATCTTTCAAAATCAAAGTAAAAAAATAAACGAGATAAAGAACATGCTTGTATTGTACCTTTTTCAATCTCACACAACTTAGTCAAATCTCCATTAACAATAATATGAATTTGCTGAAATGTATAGATCAGGGGTAGTCAACCTTGGCTCTTTTATGACTCGTGGACTTCAACTCCCAGAATTCCTGAGCCAGCTAAGCTGGCTCAGAATTTCTGGGAATTGAAGTCCACGAGTCATAAAAGAGCCAAGGTTGACTACCCCTGGTATAGATAGACTAAATCCCTTGAATACATTTCTCCCCAAAGTCCATATTTTCCAAAACTTTAAACATAAGTTCCCCTTTAAATGGTCAAAAGCTTTCTCTGAATCTAAAAATGTTAATGCTGCCTGTTTCTCCTTATGATACCGGTAGATACTCAATAACATCCAGAACAGTTCCCATATTGTCCCTTAACTGCTTTTATGGCAAAACTCTAGACCAGGGATAGGCAACTTTGGCTCTTTTATGACTCATGGACTTCAACTCCCAGAATTCCTGAGCCAGCCATGCTGGCTCAGGAATTCTGGGAGTTGAAGTCCACGAGTCATAAAAGAGCCAAGGTTGACTACCCCTGCTCTAGACTGATCTTCGTGGATAAAGGTCTGCGTAAACTTCTTCAATCTTTCAGGCAATATTTCATTGAAAAGTGTATAATAATTATTTAACAATCAAATCATTCTGTAATTACTGGGCTTTTGTTGGCAATAAGGCTTCTTTCCAGGACTGAGGCATCATAGAATCTTCAGGATAGAGCCTTTTACATCTTTAAGTGGCTGTAAAAATTGATCTTCAAAACATTTATAAAACTGACTAAAAAGTCCATTCACATTGGTGCTTTACCTGTTTTCATCTTTCTAATAGCGTATGATATTTCAAAATTTGTTATAGGTTCATCCATTGATTGCCTCTGTGCTTGTGAAAGTTTGGTAATTGTTGTTTTCGAAGATATTCATCTATATTTTCCAAATCCACTTACTGTTTTCAATATAAGTGATAAAGCTGTTACAAGTGGTTACCTCATTCAACACAAATCATCTTGTGAAAATCTCAAGGGAAGATGCAAACAATATCAGATGAAATTAAAAGAAAAGAGAATGAGTTACAGAAAAAACCCAATTGACTCAAAGATTTTATATCAGATTAAGCTGCTACCCCAGGAAATATTTGTTGACTGTATGAGAAATAAAAATGAAATTGAATTATGTGAAACAGAGACACTTTGAATTTGTAAATAAGCCAGGGAAAAGTGTGGCATAAAAGTTAAAAAAAGAAAGAGAAAAGGAAAAAGAAAATGGAAAAATAATAATAATAGAGAAAATCCAGGAGAGTGATATTGTGCTAACAGATACTGAGTCTCTTAAAAGGGCCTTCTACAACTATCAATAAAAAAGAAATCATTGCTGCATTATGGAGCCATGAACTAATTAAAACATGTTTCCCAGAAAGCAATAAAACCAACACTCTTATGGGGTTATAAAGTCCCATTTCTGACCCAGTATGGATAGCTGTCACCAAGATCATCTCAGCTACCATTACTTCAGTAAGAGAAACTTTTGGGCTGTCAGGATTATGTGATATGTGACACATGAGTGCTTTCATCCAATATTAAATCTTGGGTAATAGGGCTTTATCAGGAAATGATCTGGCATTGAAGAGCAAGACTTTTAAGTGAGACAGTCATATTCTGCCATAATATTTTCCATTTAATTATTCAGAGAACACTGGAGACATTTTTTTCCAAAAGAGCCTTAGAAGAACGATTTAAAAATTAAACTTAAAATAAAAAACAAAGTTTATTCTGGAAGAAATAATGCTGAAAGAGTTGTTTGGAAAAATTACGAATATCTCCACAAACATAACTGAAATAAATATTAAGTGTTTAGGACAAAAAAAATTGACAAATATTTGGGATGTCAATTTTTCTTTTAGTGCAATGAGTCATTCAGGAAAATAAGTTTAATTTATGCTTTATGCTCTGTTCCTGGACATTTCATTTGAATCTGCAATAATCTTATTGCTGTTCATTGAATTTCTAACCTTTCAATAAGATATATAATTTTTTTTGCTTGTGCTGCGTGTATGAAAATATCTATAGCAGTGTATTTTTAGATCTTCATAATGAAATCCAAGTTTTTTTAAAGCTTGAGATTTGCACTCTGTTATATCTAAGCTTTTTTTATATTGTACTGTCATAGTTTAGGTCAGGGCTTTTCAACCTTTTCACCCATTGTACCACTTTTAGGATATGGCACTGTTAGGATATAGCAAGGTGTCAAAAACTTGATGACAAAAAAAGGGAAAAAAGTTATGAAGTACAGGTAGTCCTCGACTTACAACAGTTCACTTAGTGACTGTTTGAAGTTACAATGGCACTGAAAAAAGTGCCCCCCAAGCCACAGCCGAGCAAGACACCTGTCTGCCCAATCGGCGGTGGTCTTCCTCCTGTCCGAGGTTTCCATTGTTGTGAGCATTTCTGTTGAGGATTGGCAGCGGGGGTGGGGGGTGTTTGGTTTTTATTCCCCCTGTCTGCTGGGTGGTTGCAGCAGGTTTTGGTCACTTCACATGACCTGGGACACTGTGACTGTCATAAATATGAATCAGTTGCCAAGCCTCTGAATGTAAATCACAAGACTCTGGAGATGCTGCAACATTCCAGCTGATCGGCACATCTTCTGGGCTCAGCGGAAGTGCCAGGATCAGCGCTGAGCTACAGCTGGAGCCTGGCACTGATCCTGGCACTTCCACTGAGACCTAACAGCCCCGAAGAAGCGCTGATCCTGGCGCTTCCGCTGAGCTCTGACAGCCCTGCAGCTCCAGCCATCTCTCGCTCAGGCTTGTGCAGTGCTGCCACTGGTTCAGTTCATTCCCCTCCCCTGCTACCACTTTTCTAGGATGGTCGCGTACCACCTGCCAGGTGCCAATGTACCACAGGTGGTACCCGTACCACTGGTTGAAAAGCCCTGATTTAGATTACTGAGAAAGAAAGACAAGTTATAGACAATCCATCAAGTTTGAATGCTCTGATGTTCAAACAATTCACCTCAGTGACTTGACAACTTGCATTCTGGCAGGGTGAAATGATGAAGAACACATATTCCTTTTCAGCACTTTTCCTGATATTACTGAGGGGAAAATCCTTGAATTTTTTGATCCATGGAAAGAGAAATTAATAGGTCAGAGCAGAAGAACCTGTGCATTTTCAATATAATGCATTCCCCTTTCACTCCTTCCTTCAACACTGGGAAAAAAAACCCTGCTCTTGAAAGCTGATGGTGGCAGTGGTGGTGATAGAGCCTATAGAACTTATGACTACATCTTAACAGTGCAAGCCTTCTTATGTTCACCTAATAATATCTTGAGTTTATGGGGCTTACTCAAATGCAGCCAAATCAAACAAGTCGTATTATAGCAGCCTTATATACGCCATCTATGTCATGATGTGACAAAGTAATTTTTGATGTACAGACTGAATTATTTAAGTTTTGGAATTATCTTTTTATATATATTCTTCTGCATTTGCCATAAGCTGAACAAGATACAGAAAGAGGCAACATAAAGTAAATAGCAAGACACGATTATCTGAGTATAATGCAATATTATGCAGTCGATCTGTGAAACTCAAGAGATTTTAATCATATTCCTTATGATTAGCTTAGTGAGAACTGTTTTGACCAAGGCATAAAGTGGACAACACAATATAGCTACAACCAACACAAAACGTTATTAAAGTGTTGCTCTTTTCTTTTTAGCAAACATGTCAAATATTTGTTCCTTCAAATTAATTTTCTTTAAAATAGCAAAAAACATTTTGCTCAGATGGCTTGGACTGTTGTCATAATTTCTTTGCAGCTTTGGCAGCCACACTGCAATGGATAGTGACAGCTGTTATCACTAAGTCAAATGGAAATAATGCCTTTATTTGAATACTTTGTTTGAGTATTTGAGACTTGCTTCTCACTAATTTCATGGTTTTATCCTTTAGATTTTTTCTATATATTTATTTCTAAGGAAGGGAGCTATAACCTACAGAAGCTTGATTAGTTAATTAAGTTGAAATAAGATTCCTCTTCTACTATTTATGTGCAATTACGTGCATATAAATTCTGAGACTGAATTCTACCGTTTAAAATTAGTACTAAATGTTTAAAGCATAAAACATAAAAGCCCATTAGATTTCAAGGATTGTGATAATGAGTTTAATTTTTCCATCATTTTGTGATAGCTGGAATGCTTCTTTTCCATGGATTTATTTTAGTAACCTTACTGTAAGCAATATATATAGAGAGAAACCTTGGATTAGGAAAGCATCACCATTTTGTAAGGTAAATCTGGAGAGGGGGCTCCAAAACTGTTCACTTCCTTTTACCCAATGAGCACAATCTTTCCTTCTAGACAATCACCTGAGTTCAACTGGCCTATGGTTTCTTTCTTGTCTTTACTGATCAGTAATGGTAAAACCCAACCATGGTTTCTTTCTTGTCTTTACTGATCAGTAATGGTAATGCTATCACTTCTGCTTGTAGCACTCGCAGAAGAGGGAACGTGTAATCTCTCAGCAGCTACCTACAGTACTTGTACTTCATGCCACGTCTCTCTTCCATCCACCATTCTATCAGACCTTCCAGTTTTTCAGTCACGGTTCCAGGGTTTTTCCTTCATATAATGCGAAGCACTACACATGGGCAAGAACAGAAAACAAGAAAGTATTTTTTTTTTACTGCTAGTAGGATATTGCAAGAGGATATTGTAATTCTCCAACTTCTCTTATACTTAGTAATTATATAGTAAGTTTAGTTAACTATAGAATAATTAAAGAGGACTTACTCTGAATCTCTTTCTCATGCTTTGTCCCTCCCCTGGACTCAGGAATCTTTTCTGTAATGGTCCCACTTCCTCCTAAAATGATTAGGCTTGCTTTTCTATGTTCCCAAATTCTGCTAAACATTTCAGCCCAGCAGATCTCAAGCATTGGCAGGAAACAATGGAGAGAAGCAACCTAGAACTAAGGAGAAACTTCCTGACAGTTAGAACAATTAACAAGTGGAACAACCTGCCTCCAGAAGCGGTGAATGCTCCAACACTGGAAGTTTTCAAGAAGAGACTGGACAGCCATTTGTCTGAAATGGTATAGGGTTTCCTGCCTAAGCAGGGGTTGGACTAGATGACCTCCAAGGTCCCTTCCAACTGTATTATTATTATTATTATTATTATTATTATTATTATTATTATTATTATTATTATTATTATTATTATTATTATATTTTCACTTGTCCTGACTTCCTTTCTCTTCTGTTTTCCACTATTAATATTCCTGACTTATCTTCCCCACTGCTATGCTCTTCTCTCATAATCACTGCATAATTTCTTTACCTCTCCTCTCCTCTCCTCATCCTATTCACATTTCAGCTAACTGGCTGTGAACGAGAATCCTCAGTCAAAGCTATTGCTAGATGCTTTCCATTGTACCAGATTCCAGCTTCTTCCTATTTTAGCAGCAAAGGTTTGGGCAACTATGACTTGATATAATGGAAACTGCTCAGTGATGACATCAAATGTTTGGTGGGAGCATCTGCATAGGGCACGGGTGTCAAACATGCGACGTCACATGACATTCGTGACGTATCGCGACTTTTTCCCCATTGCTGGCAATGGGGTGGGTGTGGTTTTGGTGTGACGCATCTGGCCTGCGGGCCGGCAGTTTGACACCTCTGACATAGGGAGAGAAAAAGTATGAAAAATATATTGTGACATTTCAACATATACTGCTTCTTTTACTTGCACTGTGATATCACTGAAGGGTTAAAGCTTGTGAAACAGTGTCACAATGAAGGTTTTGTCATTCTGATGAACACTTCAGTTTCTGTGGATAACTCTGGTGAAAAGTTCAGTACATTTCCATCATTAATCTAAAATCAAGTCTGATGATGCCCCTTACTGTAATTGTAAGATTTGATAGTAAGAAATTAGTGGTAAGAATCACCTGGGTATAATTAAGCGTCAACTAAGGTTAATTTGCCTTCACATAGCCATAGCAGCTTCAGATCTCAGCAAACCTCAAATGGACAATAATTGAGCAATTGGCTTTTTTGATATTTTTTTTACCACTAATGTAACAAACATGGGTTCAAGATACATGTTCAACCAGCTCTAATGTCATATATACCAAGCCACATGAATTCAAAAAGGGAAGCTACAAACAATTTATAGTGATTATGACCTCTGTGAATAATTTCTATAGTTGAAGCCAGTGTGAATAGGAGAAGAAACCCTCTCCTTTCATCAAAATGTTTTTTTATTTACACTTGCCTAACTAAAAGTATTTACTTTTTATGCTGTGCCTTTGCTTAAAGGAGACAGAAGTAGTGAAATAGAAATGCATAGTTTGCATCGATTCGAAAATGAACCTCCAACACAGAGGAAGAAAGCACCATACAATTATTCTACAATGTGTTTTGCTGGCTGCCCTTTTATCTCTTTATTTTGGTTTACTTGGGGTTTTCTTAGGGGTTTTAAAAGGAAACAGTTGACATGGTGGTTACAATTGCACAATCCAAACCCTAGCCATTGCCTTCATGCATCAAACAAAATTGACACAAATAAAAAAATAATGCAGGACTTTAATTGTATAGTCAATACCATCATCTTGATTTTTTTTAACTTTCCTGTGGATTTGTTTGTCCCATCCTGATAATATACTAAGTTTGTATTTTGCAAGTATATGTGTTTATTTAGGACTTGTAACAACTCAATGTGTGAATCAATTTGCAGCTTACTTTCACTGTGAAAGATTTTTTTGGCTACATTTCCTAAATAAAATGTATGCAAAATAATATAAATAATATTAGATAAATGTATATCCAGTTATGTGTGTGTTTCACATCATCAACAAGTTTTATTCTCCATCCTCTGTCTCCTCAGTGTTTGGCAGGGCTGCCAAATGTGTGTTAAATTTTCCTGAACAGCTTCCTGCCATCTAGGTGATCATCCTGACTTTTGCAACCCAGGCCTGTTAGTCTTAGTATTGTCAGGAGTGAAGTTAACAGAGAGGGAAGAAGGAAGACTGGGAATAGAAAACCTCATCATGAGAACACTATATAATGTTTCCATAGCCTGACAGATAAAGCTGAGAAAAACGCTATTTAGTGAAAGACATAAATTTTCTCATACTTAGATAGCCATAATCCATTTTTTGCCTCATTTAGAATGCTGGAAAGTAGTAAAGAGATTTTCAGGTTGAGTCCTAGATTTCCTGTGGATGTGCAGAATTCCAGAGAAATATTGCAAGCAATTGACAAATGTTAGGAACCTTCAATCCTCCTATTTGTCATGGAGACATGTCTGAGCTACTATTTTATACAGCTTCTTGGTTGTGTACCACTTTCACAATCTTCTTTGTGTCCTTTCAGCATGACCATCGCTCTGGTTTCAAGAGAAAGACCTTCCTCTATGTGCTGGAGCATTTCCTGAGCAGTAAGATCACATGAACCTGTTTCTGTGTGATTCTATCACTGTCTCCCAATTGGGTTTTCAACTATTCACACACTTTCAGCTGTTACATATTGCTCAGCTTCAACATTTAGACCTTTTCACAAACAGAAATGAGTCACCAGATGTGTACATAGAAAATGGAAGGGAAATTGGATGTAACTACTGCTGAACAGCAAGATTAATGATACATTTTTTAAAGCACAGGGATTGAGGGAAGGAAGGTTATTGTTTTTCTCTGACTGCCTACTTCCTTCCTCCAGCCATTCTTCTTCACGATAGATTAGTATTCCTAATGACTGTGAAAAATAGCTGGAGAAGGAAAAGCAAGCACCACAAAGGAAAAGTATGATAGGAAGGTTAGCCTCCCTCTTTTATCTGTCACTGATTCTTTCAATTCCTAGCATCTGCCTTTGCTACTTTGTCACGTTGCTTGATATTGGTGCCATGTTAATAGCTCACTTCCTTGACTGGAATGTAAAACTAGGGAAAAACAAATGACCCTCAAGCCAAACTTCTACTAATTAGAGCTCTTTATAAAATGGAGAGAGAAAAGCATTTTCAAGCAGAAATGTTCCATGTTCAGTACTGTAATCACATGTTTAAATCAGGAAGCATTGAAGGAGAAATCCAGTCCTGTATTCTAGACGGTTTAAAATTGAGTGAGAGGAGTGGGATGGTGATGGTGATGGGGCTGAAAAGACATCATTTTAAAATGAAATTAAGAGAAGCTGCTGTGAGCATGCATTGTTTTTCAGCAAAAGCCAAGAGCCTGGCAATCTCATACCTTATTATGGAATATCTTCAATCCTTCATTAAACATTCAGAAATAAATATGCTGGGGCAAAACATCTCTCCTGGAAGCTGACAGAAAAATTATTGGATTTATAGCACTTTACACAACCATATTTTCCACAGCTGTAATAAAAATATGTATAGGAAATACTGGAAAAAAGCAAAATGTTAAGTTGACTTTGGCAGCTATGACCTTATTAAGAAGAGAAAAATAAAAAACGGGGGAAAAATCCGTCTTTTCAGCCAGCCTTATTTTTGGAGACATGTTTGATCCATCTGGACTCTGTAGGAAGTTGATGACCTGAAAATTTTTTGGATAATGCCCTTACAGAAGACTTTACAGTATTGATGATCAACTTTTTTTTTCATAAGTGAAAATCTGGATTTCTTCCCTCCTCTCAGGCAATATTGTATTTATTATATTTAACCTTTTTTTAAAATAACAAAACATTATTCCTCTCTTTTTGAGCCCTCTCCCGCCGCTTTTAAAGAAAATGCTCTACATGAACATGAAACACGGCATTCTGTTTTGCACAATTTTGTCAACAGAAAGACGTCCTGTAGTTTAAATTGCTGAATAATTATGCTGATACTATTCTTTGGGACCAGAAAACTTGTTATTCAAAACTCCTGTGGCTGCTAGAGAAAGAAATCCTGCCTGAGAAAATGTTTGTTTTGCTTGAGACTTTTTCATTTGACAGGCCGTCAAATATGAGTTGGTTGTGATGTAAACCTTTGGATCAAAGTTACTATTTTTTTTTAATGCACTGAAAGTACAGCAGCAGGAGGCAGATTTAATTCACACATAATTCTTATTCAAGTGAATGTTGGAATGGAACCATCTTTGCACATGCACATGGAAGACCTTTTATCAATGAAACATATTTGGATGTGCTGTATGGTATTAGGACTGAAGGTTAAGATTTTATTTTTAGGCAAAGGACCAGTTGTAGTACAAATTCTTATTTTAGTTTAAAGTGCTTTTGTTTGTTTGTAATAACGTTATGCTTAATCATATAGACATCGAGGAACTACGTCAAGAAAATCAAATGGGTTTTAACTCCTTAAATATTCAAACACACAAATACAGTCATAAAACAATTTGTAAAGGATGGCAAAAACTAGGACTACCACACAATGTCAGAAAGTTTTCACAAGCCACTAAAATAAAAACAGAATAAATTCCAGTGTCATTTGGGTGGGGGTTACTACAATCTTGAAGTCAAAGTAGAGCATGTTCTTTCTATAAACCTTGTATGAAGGTTCAGTCCTTGAAAATATAGGTTTAGATGCTGGGTTAATATAATGAAACAAAAACATACAATTCAAATAAATTGTGTTGCAAAACAAGTTAATTTTCAGGGAGCATGTGTGATTTGGCTTTGTATAATTATTTTCTTTAAAACAATGTTGTGAATCATGTTTTATTTGGCCTTTAAAGCTAGCTGGAGTGTTCACTAAAAAAAGATATTGCCTCTAGTCTATTTAAAACAATTTATAGGGCAGTCCATTTCATAACACTAACTCTAAGCAGTGTACAAAGTTTAAAACCATTATAACATTATAAACCCAATTAAAATACTATCTCTTCCCCCCCAAAACACTCCAACACACGATCAACAGAACTTTCCTAAATTCCTGGCCCAATTGGAAGGGGAAGCAGCAGGTGTTCAATGTTTTATAGAAAGCTAACAAGGTTAGGGCCATCTGGAGATGTGGGAGGATGCTGTTCCATAGGTCAGGTGCAGCCTCAGGGAAGGCACAACTCCAGGGTCCAAAAAAATGGTATGGGGTCAGGCTACCTACGGAACTGCCTTCATCTGTTCACATTGGCCTGTCCCACCTGGTCAGGCAGAGAAGGTCTTGCAGACCCCATCAGTTAAAAAACTCTGATTGGGACTTCCGGTCTTGCGCAGTAGTGCAGCAGCCAAGGGATTTCAGGGCTCCGTGCCCTTTGGCTGAATTTCTTCATGTTAGGGGACCCTAAATGGGCCAGAAGCTGCCCCGAAGAGGCGGCAAAGAAGGAAGTCCCGTGGACCATGGAGAGATGGTGGTCAACCCGATTGGTCCAGGAGAAGCCTTCCAGAAACCAACAGGAGAAAGGCTAGCCTAACTTCAGAGTCTAGCCCAAGCTACAAGCAACCAAAGTCAAAAAGCACTATTTTAAGCTGATTGTAAACAGCGTGTTTGAATCTGGCTAAGATCACCGATTTTCTCTATCCTACTTATTAACTTTCCTGGGAAAAAAAATTCCCAAGAAGCAAAAAACCTCGAAACGTGAAGGAGGGGGAATTAAATGGAAGTGGCGAATTAAACCTTTAATGGAGGACCAAAACATACAGAAATGAAATGAAATGAATATAAAACCAAAATTTGGATAAGGTTGGAATTGCTGAATGGTTAAGATTCTCATTTTAAAGGCAATTTTCTATTTTGATAATTTGAAAAATAAACTGGTGCTGACATCTAGTGGTGGATAAAGACTATGACAGCTATGGCTTTTATACAGGACTTGGCAAAATCCGGAAAAAACTAATCTGTGCTTATGACCTTCAAAGCTATAATAATAGAGAATAGCTGTGACAAAAAAAGAAAAGAATTTGGGTTGCAGACAAAGAGAGGATTATAAACTTCAGGAACCCTTTTTGAACCTTTTTGGATAATAAATATCTACTAAACTGTGACTCTAAAGCTATCTGCAGAGAAAGGAAAACCTCGATTCTTGACCACTATGGAAAATCAGAGACTTACAGAAAGAACTTATCAAGAAAAAATAAATACCTTTCAAGAGGAGACATATGAGATGCTGCAACTAATTCAAACAACAATGACTTCAAACCACAAAGAAATCCAAAATAACTTTGAAAACACAAACCAATTCATTTCCAATTTAACTTTACAACAAAAAAATTCCAGGAAATAACAATAGGGAAGGAGCAGATAAAACAAATAACTGAACACAAATTCGAGGATAGAGACACAAAGATGGAACTTAACACAACAAAGAAGTATGATTTAACCCAAGTGGAAAAAAAATTTGCAAGAAATATTGGTTTGGGAAAGGCAACTTATACTTTAAGACCACAAGACAAATTTGAGGATAAGAAAAAAGACTGGTCAAAATGGATTGCAGAGACATCAGGAACACCACTAGAACTGGAGAGAAAAAAAATGATAAAGAGAGAAAAAAAAGAAAAAGATTTTCAACAAACATGAAAGAGCAAACGCCTCCTATAAAGATATTGTACTTGACTTATTTTTTATATCTACAGTGACACCTACAAGAATATGGAAAGACTCTTTGACTCAGCAGAATATATTGATTAAAGATATTGGGCAAAAGAAGAAGGCCAAAGCGAAAATTAAGAAAATAGATGATGGGACTTATCAGAGAGAATATTTAAAAAAGAAACACCTGTTTGAATATGGTTAAAGTAATAGAAAGATTTTGGATATGAATTTACTTTAAGAGGGAGGAGTCCCTCAAATAACATAGTACTCTCTCTGTCTTCTCTTTTCTTATTTCTTGATATGAGTAATATAAAAGAGTTAGAATGGCTTATATATAAGGACATATTTTAGATGTTTAAATGTGATTGACTTAAAGAAAATTACAATGGATTGAAAAAAATGTTTTGAATAAGAGTTAAAAGATCAGATAACTAGATTTATTAAATAGAATATTTAAAGATTAAATATATTCTTAATTATAATAAAAAAGAATGGAAAAAATTTGGAAATATGTATTAACTTAGGGGAAACATGGACTTTCAGTAGTATACTATCTTTTTATCCCTCTTTACTCTTGTTCTTTTTTTAGTCTTATTTATTTCTTAAGTAAGGTAAAAGTTATGGGATGGTTTACATGAGAAAAAATAGAATCAAATATTTAAATGTAATTAACTTTGAGAAAATCTTAACCAGTAAGAATGTCTTGAGCACTGTGGGAAAAACAAATGTAAACAAGAACTGTAAACGGGATCTATGATGAGGCAACCAGAATGACTAGATAGAAAAGAAATATTATATTGATGTGATTATTATTTGTGTAAATATTAGAAAAAATTTATACTCAATTGTTATCTATCAAAACAATAAGAATTGTATTAACTTAAGATTGGTAAAAGAGAACATTATGAGAAGAAGAGTGTTATGTACTGGGCTTAATTAAGAGCAGGTGCAGGGAGCTGCACCAAAACAGTCAGCAGACCACATGGTCTGCCCGGGGAGACTTGTTGTCTGCAAGCAATGACTAGCATGCAATTTGAGCGGGAAAAGCCATTGCAACGATTGGCTGGCGACGCCCCAGGGAGAATGTATAAATAGAAGCGGAACCATTTTGTTGTTCTGTTTTACTAGAATAAAGAAATATCTGTTCATGAGCTCTGACTATTCAATGCCTACCAACATGAAGAACAGAACAAAGAGGAAATCAAGTAAAGCTATTATATGGATTATAGATCACAGAAACCAATTGTTAGCAAATGTTTTTTAAATGTAAACCCAGACAACACACTGTTTACCGAATATTAAGGTGACCATGTTAAAAAATTAATAAAATAATAATAATAAAGTTGGAAGGGACCTTGGAGGTCATCGAGTCCAACCCCCTGCTCAGGCAGGAAACCCTATACCATTTCGGACAAATGGCTGTCCAGTCTCTTCTTAAAAACTTCCAGTGTTGGAGCATTCACCGCTTCTGGAGGCAGGTTGTTCCATTGGTTAATTGTTCTAACTGTCAGGAAGTTTCTCCTTAG